>NC_133494.1:2796645-2944997 GCF_025370935.1 Choristoneura fumiferana
TTTGCCCAACCTAATACAAAAAATGTGTCATTTTGGGGTGCCTGCATAAGTAGGAAATTTAGGTATTAGTGTTTTCCATTAGTATTGGACGAAAAAAAAATTAAAGACGAAAATTTTACTTCTTATTAATATCTGAGCAGTAATGATGTACATAGGCATTTGTGTCATATCCATCCACGGGAATCCTGATTTTTTAACCAGTGACCTTAATATTTCGCCCAACTAACTCTAAAAGAATATTACAGTTTGTTAAAAAGATGTCAGACGTTTTAAATACTGATATCTGTTATCCAAAATATTTTGTGTCAAATTCATCCACGATATTTATAGATATTAATTTTTTTTTAATACAATACCCTGTAAAACCCACAAAAAGAAAATTCAAGGTTGTTAGAGTTTACGTTGTTTTGATTATAACGGTGTAAAAAAAACACTATTCTAATTTGGTGTCATTTCATCCACGGATTCTCATTATTTGAAAAAAAAACTACCACGAAACGTACTTCGCGCGAATGGCGAGCGCGGGGAAGAGTACATCGGGTGCTTGAGCGGCGGCTGCAGCGTTCGTTTGTTATATTACCCGCGGCTTCGCACGCGTAATCTGACAGTTTAATTGATTTTCGAGATTTTACTGAATTCTCATGGGTAATCCCAAAAATTACATCATAGTTATCATTGACTTTGGATTAAAAACAGCTGTGCAAAATTTATGAATTTAAGTCTAGCGCTTGTCATTTCGAGATTATGCCTATCCCATGGCATATTTTTACGAGATACCTACCTAATAAGTTTTTAGTTTTTTTTTGCTGATTACTTTTGGTTGACTGTAATTTCATTTTATCTAAACAACACTTCCGTACCAAATTTCAAATCGATGTCATTAATCACTGAGGCGTTCCCTTCTGAGGAGGACGCTCCTGGCTGCTTTACCAAGATGTTACTACCAGATACCGGGTGTAAGTAAGCGGCCAAAAGTTAGCAGCCGATTATAACCCAACCAATAAGAAGTTTTGAGGTTTTATTTGCATTTTGTAGAGTCTGACGAAAACACACACACACTAGTTGATATATGATACAAACTAGTTATATTTATGGACAAGTATTCAACCTGAACGTCTTGTGAAGCAAGAGAATTATTGCCAGCTACACCAGATTAAAACAAGCAGCATATAAAACTTCGAAATAAAATGAAAAAAAAACACCAACATGGAAATGCGACCTCTTCAGGGTCTTTCCATAAAATAACACTGGATACTAAATGCTTTCTACTAAGCTGCAACTGCTAACTAACCTCAACTAGTCTAGGAAGCCACGCCCGAATTTAATGAAAGCGGTGTATTTTGTAATAAAAATGAGAACGACATGTTTGCAAATAGCAAATACGAACCTCTCCAGTATTTTGTGGCATGTTATTACGCACGTGTGAGAGCTTTCGATCAACGCTTCAAGTGTCCAGTACCTCATTTTAGTTTGAAGAAAAGGTAGATTTAAAGTTAGCGGCCGAAAATAATCACAACCAAAAATAAAAAAAACATTGATTAGAAAACGTGTTTCCTTCCAGATATTTTATTAATACGATTATGCATTTGAAAAGATTCCATCAAATCCTGAAAACTGCCCATAACCAAAGCCTAGTACGGAGTTACGCCCAAATAAAAGTAGGCGGCCGAAAAATTTTGCAGTAATATGACAAAACGACCAACTTGGAAATGCGAACCTCTTTAAGTCTTTCCATATATAATACGGGATACAAAGCTGCAAGAATTTACTAACCTCATCTAGTTTAGGAGCCACACCCGATTTAAAGAAACTGGCGTATTTTTTTTGTAATAAAATGAGAATAACAACTTGTTAGAAATGCGAACCTCTCCAGTTTTTTCTGGCATATTATTACGCACTACGCCTACTTTTATTCGGGCGTAGCTCCCATATTAGACGTTGGTTATGGGCAGTTTCGGATTTAATTGAAAGCTTTTTATAATGCATTAAAATTTCTGGATGAAACGCATTTTCAAATTGTTTTTTATTTTTTATTTAGTTTTTTTTTTTTCGGTCACTAACTTTAACTCTACCTTTTCTTCAAAACGAAGGAGATTAGTGGACATTTGAAGCGTTCATCGAAAGCCTCAGCATGCGTAATAATATGCCAGAAAAAACTGGAGAGGTTCGCATTTCCAACATATTGTTATTCACATTTTATTACAAAAAGAAATACGCCGCTTTTTTTTAATCGTGTGTGGCTCCTAAACTAGATAAGGTTACTAAACTCTTGCAGCTTGTATCGAAAGCTTTTAGTATTCAGTATTATAATATGGAAAGATTTAAAGAGGTTCGCATTTCCAAGTTGGTCGTTTTGTCATATTACTGCAAAATTTTTCGCCGCCTACTTTTATTTGGCCGTAACTCCCGTACTAGGCTTTGGTTATGGGCAGTTTCAGATTTGATGAAATCTTTTCAAATGCATAATCGTAGTAATAAAATATCTGAAGGAACACGTACATACCATTTCTAAATTTTATATAAAATACAATACAATACAATGACTCTTTATTGTATACCAAAAATAGTAAGCGATACAGAACAGGTACATGAAAATTACAAGGGTAAACAACAGGCGGCCTTATCGCTTAAGAGCGATCTCTTTCAGGCTTAGAGCAACGCGGGCTTCCTACCGGAAGGGAGCAACCTTAGCGGTAGATTACCTTTAAAATAGTTCTGGCGTTTGTTGCGGGGGGAAATGTGCATACAAGTGCAGTTTGGCTTATTTAGATGCAAAAACAAACTGCCAACTGACTGTAATGACGAAGTTAACACATAAATAATCCAACAATACACTAATAATTCGTTTACAGATGACTCCAAACTAACACATTGACAGTAACATCATTAAGTCATCGCTTTATCGCTTATGCGATTTATCGCTTGACCGATCCGAAATTTGTACCGCTAGGACTCGATGTTGGTAAACGAATCCGACAATAATGTACGTCTTTGTTGTTTAAATGTAATTAAATAGCAATAATACGATAACAATTTACTTCCATGTGAAATGTAACACCATAATTTTGCAAGCTTGATGTCCCAGATCTCTTTTTACAGCAGGAAACTGAACAATTCGGTATTTTTAGCACCGCCGCGTTCACTCGCGCTTCTCGATTCGGTCTAATAGTTTGAAATCCGAGCGCGCCTTTTTATAAAATTCGTATGGCCCAATTGGGCTTGTACTTTGACAGAGAGGAACGCGTCGAATGGCTACTCCCTTCCGCCCGGGTTGCTCTAAGCTTCCAGGCAACCTTTTTATATATAACCCTTCGTGTGGCAAGTTCCCGCTCCCGGAGAAAAAGAAATAGACGCATTATGGCGGATGTCATTTTTTATATTAGCGCATATGTGGCATCTGTCCCGTTCCGGGACACAAATTATTTCGCGCATCTGGCAGCCGCCCTGCTCCGGGAGAGTAGCTAAGGACTTTTTTAAACGTGCATTTAGGCGGCTAATAAGCATTCTGCACTGCTCTAACTTATACTGAAGCTTAATTATAGAACAAGGATAGACTACACTGCAACAGCCACGTCTCTCTCAGAACTAATCTTAAAAACATGAGTCACTTATAACACCGGCGGGACGCCGCCTGATAAGGCCCACATTTAGTAATGCTCGAACTCCTAAAAAAATGTATGGAGTGAGGTGATTTTATGACTGTATGTTTTAAATTAGGGTTATAGTATTGTAAACAAAATACAAATATGAATGAGAAAAAGTATCATTTAATAATTATGGTATGGTATATCGAGAATTGGAAAAAAAATACAATGACCATATATTTACTTTACATTATTGTTTTTTATTTTCACACTTTATACATTTTACCGTATGCAATATGATAGCGTACTTAATTAAGAATCTAAAATGCTACATTTATTACGCTTTTAATACATAAAAGCAGAAAAATTTAAGTTTTCTAAACATCGAAGACTAGTTTAAATTGTCCTTCCTAGACCTGTGCCAGATGTGGTAAAACTTGCAAAATGGCGGCTGCCATATCTAGCCTTTCCCCTTCTCTCCCGGAGCAGTACAGGCGCCAGATGCGCGTAAATCAGCAAAATGGCGGCGCCAGGCGAAGGGATAACTATCAGCCTTTTTGATTCTTAAATTAATGTACCTATTATTTCCATACTTCATTATTTGAATAGGTACTACATTCAGAGTATGCAAAAAATAAATTATGCAAATTTGTTCATTACGTAGCGGAGATAAAAGTCAGTCAATTCAATACTCATTAAGTTATATAATAGGCGAAGTACATAGTTTAAGGCCAGCGAAAAAAAATGAAAGAGTTAAAAACATTGCAGGATCGCTATACTCGACAACATGTCGCATTTAAATTTTATTATTATCAAGTCTCAAACTTGGTCACGGTAATATCTTAGTTGGCACAAGTCAGGGCTATTACGAACTCGAAACTTGAAGTTCGTGTCGTGCGGTCCCTCTGACACTTACAGTATTTAATACGAGAGCGAGAGGGACAGTACGATACGAACTTCGAGTTTTGAGTTTCGCAGTAGCCCTGCTGTACCTACAGCCAATTCAATCTGGTTCCAGAAAAAAAAAACATCTAGCAAATCAAAATAACAAAACAAAACAAAACAACTGATACCTACCCATTAGGTATCAGTTATTTTGTTAGAACCTCGGACTTTTTTTAATGTGTGTGAAACAGCTCGTGGTGTTTTCAGAGGAAAAATACACCTGCAGTTTTGATATAAAATTAAATATCGTAATACATTTTGAGAAAATGTTATATTAGTCTCGGCTGGAATAGCAATTGCTGGCTTTGTATAGTTAAACGGACTCGCAAGTTCGTTCGTTTAATACTCATACTCAGCCAGCAATTGCCTACTTACATGCGACGACAGTACTTGTATTATCTAACAGAATGCTTCCCATAGATGAAATCGTACCGAACGAACGTGTTTGCGTGCTTATGCCCCCGTCGCCCGCCACTTGACCGCGCGGCCCTTTCGACCGCAACCATTTGTTTTATGTTTTATTCATTTAAATATCGTGGGCGAAAATTACACAAATTACAATGTCGATTTATCATGCATTTATGATATAAATATGTGAACTCTAATGACTATAATATTTTTTTGAAGCGTTTGTAGGTAAGAAACAAAATAATTTAAAATCATAAAATTGCGTGGTCTAATTTGGCACAACTTTTTTTATAGGCGTATGTTAGTAATCTGAAATAGGAAATAAATATTCATAAACTGTAATTTTTTTTTTCACACCATTTTTACATACTGTCCATATAACAGTTTGCACTGGACGAAAATGACACAAATTTGGTTTACATACTCCACAGGCTATCCTAGATATGACGCCATAATTATTTTTAACTTTAAATTTATTTTGCGAGATTTATTCAATTAAAAAAAAAACAACCACAAATCTTCAAATTGCTGAAAATGCAGGCAACAAAAATGACACAAAACGCTTACAATAAGCTTCATAGGTACGACTGTACCCACAGGCAAAAAATAAGAAACTTTAGAATTCTTGAAACTTAATACCTCAAAATAACGTAGTCCTATCGGCCTATTTCACGCCCGTAATAACAGACTTTGAAAGCCACACTAAAACCTCACGCAACAGTGGCGCCATCTAGAAAGACAAAAAACGATAGCCTTCATTGCAGTGTAGCAGGTGCCAGGTAGGCAGAAGCGTATTTAATGCCGCCCCATTATGTGACGATAAAGTATTTCATTTGAGAAGAACACCTGCAATAGGTAGCTTCGCCGCCCCTCGCAACCTGCCGCCCGGGCCTACTTGGCCCCCTTGGCCATTGGGTTAATACGCCCCTGTAGGTAGGCAGTGACTACGTATTATAATTTCACCGAAATTCTTTTTTGCTGAATTAATGATTTCATAACGAACGTCCAAAACCATCAAATCTTCTCCTACTTTTTTTGCTAGCCCGAATTTGTTTTAAAAGTTTCCTCAAAAGGGTAAAGTTCAATATGATGTCGTTATGATCTTTGGCCTATCACTGCACTGATATTCGATTGCGAGTAACTATTTATAAAGTTTATCTTTGTTAGTAAAACTGGGCTCCCAGTGATTGCGAATTCTATTTATAGGCTTTGTGACTAGGACATCTAGATCTAGGGATGTGTTCATCCGATTTTCCCGCGGTGCTAAAATTGCAGTCTGATGTTTAATGGTAAAAAAGCTACTCTCATTTGTTAACACATGTTTTTGTGGGATTATCTACGCGTATGAGGGGTATGCGCGTATGGAAGACGATGTTATTTTTCTTGCACAAGCGCACAGCTGTCATTTTCTTCAAACCTAATTTTAATCTTCGGTATGGTTTCGGAATTACTTATGATATCGATTTATAATGATTTTACCACAGAATTAAAATTATCTAATCATTTATTCGCGTACTCCCGCTTAATACCGTCCATTTTTTTAATGTTCTGTTATTAGGTGTAAAATTATTATTTATTTAAATATATATATATATTTTTTGCCATCCGATTTTGTATTCGAACCTACCCACAGTGATAAGTTTACACAAAGATAGGCAGCAAGTGTAAAGGGTTGGGCTGTAAATCAGCGCTGTGCCCAATCCATTTATCACACTTAGTTAGCACTTAGTTATGTTTTAAGTAGTTATAAGTTTAATGTGGAAAATATCTTCCGTTTATTTATAATGTTTATGTTGCTCTTAGTGTGTTAATAAAGGCTTATTCTATTCTATTCTTTTCTATTTTACTCTAAATCTGAAACGTCCCTTCCACAAGTACCTACGTGTTCTCGGGTCAGGAATCAAATGATTCGATAGTAGATAGGGTAGGTACCTACATGTGATGTGACGTCGTATTCTGATGCATTGATTGATCTTCTGGTGAACTCCTCGGATCAAGGCAGCGGCGGAGATGTCGCGGCGGGAACCTTGGCTGCCAGATTATCGGTCATACGTTACATATATAACGGGTGTGGCCTGTAATAAGAGCAAAAATTAAAACTAAATCGTACTCGTCAAACTGAACAACATTAGTTCAGCGACTTTTAAAAATAATTAGTTTTTTTAATTTTTTATTTAACCCCCCCCCCCCCCCCTACGATCGAATAACCTAGCCCTAGAAATACTTACCTCGTCTAAGGCACAGAATATGTAGTATCTAAGGTCACAATTCTGCGTCAAAACCACAAATATACAGTAGATAACCGTTTGAACCATGTAACTACCTACGGCCTTCTGAATATATCACTGACCGAAACTAAAGCATTGACCGGCTACTATGTATGTCTTCAAAAATGGCATTGCACTAATGGATACCTACCTGATAATGACGTAGTTGATGAACATATACATATAAGCCACACATAATATGACTTATATAAACAATTGGAGATATAAAGGCACGACTTTCGGTCTTCATTTAGTGACCGTCACTGCGAGTGAACGCGGCAAAAGATTTGCGATATTTTGCGGAAAATAAAAAAATCGCTAGAAACATATTTAAGTTGCGTAAGTAACCGCTGAACATAGAGATTAATTAATAACACTAGTTATAATAAAAGTGAGGAAGCATACTATATTATAGTAGTTGCAATAAATAATGTGGATACTAAAAGCAGTGGAAAAAAGTTATTAATTAAATCTGTACTTAAATTTATTTACTTCTCAACTCACGATTACACGCGAAACTAGTCGGACTATACTAGTACTTACTAAATTAAATCTGTGAGACTTTGACAGTGAAATTTCAAAGTTAAGTAAAATAAATTTAAATTTAACTATCGATTAAATTGTTAATGTGGAAAAAATAATAGTAATTACTATTATTACCTTATTGCCTTAAGGTACAGTAGGAAACACAGTATGTTTGAATTACCTAAGTTCAAAGAACCTATTTAAAAAAGTACCTAATCATTGAATAATGATTTTATGTTGTTAGGATAAGTAAGATAATAGTATATACCTATCTTTAATAGTATGAAAGTAACACAATTTCTGTTTTTCAGGATTTTTGGCAGCCGCAGTTCAGATCTTTCAGAAAGCGATTATTTCTTTGACGAGAGACGACAAACTAGCCCGTAAGTAGGTATTTTTATTTATTTTATACTATTTTATTTTATTTATTATATTACGCATGAAATTTGTGAAAAAACCGTTTTTTCAATAAATTATACCTCAACCTCAAAATTTGTTTTTCAAAAAAAAATCTGTGAAGTACTTACAAAATTAAATTTTGCTAGCTTTTAAATATGAATGTACGGAACCCAAAGTGCGGAAAGTAGAAGAGTCTTAACTTTAAAAGAAATATCGATACTGCTTGAAATATTATAACGCAGGTTATATTTATTTTCGACGCATTTACATAGGTTATCAAAAAACTGTTATCTCTAACTTGACTTGACCATCTAACTAACACAGTTTTTTTATGTCTGCAATTTTATAATGATGTAAACAAGTATAGAGTCATAATATTCGCTAAATTGTACTTAGACGCACCTATTTGCTACCGTTCGTGATTACCTTTAATGAGCTGATATTTCGACGCAGTTCCATCTTATGACGGAATCGGTGTGATCACATGTGTGTGATTCGCTGCAGCAGGGCTACTACGAAACTCGAAACTCGTAGTTGGTATCGTATCGTCCCTCTCTCTCGCTCTCGTATTTAATAGTATAAGTGTCAAAGGGACCGCCCGACACGATCTGCGAGTTTCGAGTTTCGTAGTAGCCCTGCAGGCTCTATAGGTACCACGAAAAGCAGAATTATTCGAACTTCGTATCATGCCGTCCCACTGACGCTAATTTTATTTAATACGAGAGTGAGAGGGACGGTACGAAACGAACTTCGATTTTCGAATTACGTAGTAGCCCTATTTTATTCAGAAGTGCTTATTTTTTTACTGTTTTTGAACAATTTTCTTAGCCCCCATATCTTAGAGCAACGCGGGCTTCCTAGCCCCTACGGAAATAGGTGCAGTTACTTACCGCGCCTCACACTCTCGTATTAATATATTGGGTAGTTTTAAATCGTTGTCACTCTTGTAAAAGATTCGGTTAACCTTAGTGGGTAGAATACGAAAAAAATAAAAAGGTTCTTCTTGTAATTATGTAGAATCAAAGTAATTTTGTTATTTTGTGTAAATCTATATAGAACTAAATAAATACTATTGGCATGTGAACTATATGTATGTGTGAATTGAGCGAAACGTGTGCTTGTTTATCCTTCACAACGGCTGCATAGATTTGGATGAAATTCGTTGAAATTTAGTATCCTCTGCATACGACAGAACCCATCAACAGTTAATAATGTCAACATAACATTTAGTACCTACGGAAATGTAGTTTGAATAACAAAGAAAATACAATAAAAAAAGTAGGTAGGTACAGTCTGCAAAACACACTTATGTTTAAAATGCTGAATAACATGATGACCTTTTGCCAGGTGTTTTGGAGGCACATGCGCGTGCGCAAGTGACCGAGGCGCCATGGAACGGATGGAGGCGGCACCCCTCTTAGGGGCGATACCGACCCCCTACAAGAGTATTACTCCCTCACATACTACAGTAAGTTTTGGTTAGATAATTTCGTTTTCGGCGCCTATTTTTAATGGTGGCACTTCACTCGGTATTGCATATTCGCGTTGCGCTGATGCTTTGAGTATTTATCTAGATAAATACTCAAAGCGTCTCCGTCATTCACGCTAGCATCGATACAAATAATTCTGCCAACATGCCAAGTGGAGTGCTAGCATAACAACATAACATGTCAATAAAGCTGTTTAACAGTCTTCCAGACGAATTAAATGTTTTGAATGGACAAGTGTTCAAAACCATATTGAAGAAATGGCTTTTGACTAACTGTTTTTATACAGTTAAAGAATATCTGGAATATAAATTAACTAATCAGTTGAGTACTGACATTTATGGTTATTAATGTATGGTTTTGAAATTTGACATTGTAGCGTACATGATTTTTTTTTGTTGAGTGATTTTGATTAAACTTTATTGTATTTTTTTTGACTTGCTATTAATGTATTTTAATTGATTATGTTTTTTTTTTAACTTCATTAATGTATTCTATTTAATTTAATTTCATTGATTTAATTTTTAATTTTGTTCAATTTTTTATAGTGTACACCATGAAAATGGTAGATCGTAAAAGGACACACCAAAACACGAAGATCTTATTTATATACCTGTGATCATGCAATAAACGATTTCATTTCATTTTGTCATTTTATAGCATAAAATTATATCTGTGAAAATATCATTATTTACATTAATTTAAAATATGAACAGAGTGTAGAAAATTACAAACAACCCTAATCAATGATATTATTATTATACCTATATAATAATCAAATTTTTAACGCCATCTGGAGGAAAAGTAGGTAGGTTATTCTCAATATAGAAAATAG
The DNA here is from genome assembly GCF_025370935.1 of Choristoneura fumiferana. Classification (NCBI taxonomy): domain Eukaryota; kingdom Metazoa; phylum Arthropoda; class Insecta; order Lepidoptera; family Tortricidae; genus Choristoneura; species Choristoneura fumiferana. Next base: position 2,807,096 of record NC_133494.1, read on the forward strand.
GAAATTCACAGCAAGGAAACTTTCCTTTAAATTTTTTAAAAAGCGAAACTGCATTAAATAAATTTGGAGATAAATTAAAAGATTAGTTTAAATATAATAAAAATAAAGTTTAGGTAATTTAATGGTCTTAATTACTTTTATTTTATATTACGATTAAGTACTTAACTAAAATCCTTTCTTGCAGGATCCAACAAACTGCTACAAAAACAAATTTGACAATTTCAAAACAGATTCTAGGAAACAAAGTTCGTTAGTTACAATGTGAGTACCATAATATTTTATATGGACCTACTTAATAAATATTTTATTTTAGTTTAAATAAAGCGTAAAGTTATAGATCTCAGATCAATAATGTGCCCGTTGACTTAGCTGCTATTGGGTTTGTATGCGGATCTGTATTCAGGTGGATGACGCGGATGAAAATGGAAATTTCACGTGTGAACTCATTAAAAAAATTACAGTAATGGAATCTGCTCCTTTTTTTGAAGTCAGTTAAAAACGATGAATTGTGCCAATCTAACAGACAGACGGTACAGACGGTCGGCAGAAGACGTATCCAAAAATGTACTTTAGGTTCTCCATCGTACTCGCATCGTCCACTTCAATAAGTATAGGTTCGTAGAGCACCAACCAACTCACTTTAATAAACGAGGGTGTCTTGCCTTGACAGGCGAAATCATTAAGATTGGTTTTTTGGAATCTTTTTGTATTTTTATTTCAATTCCAATTTTTAATTTTTTTTTGCTTAGTACCGATATCTCTTGTCCGGGTGAGCGGTTAGTTCCAATGGAGTGCCGAAAAAGTTTCTCGATGAGGGCTACGGCATAGATGTCGCTAGCGTCACTGCTTAAGTGACTAAGTAAGAAACAAACAAGCTGAGATACGTGCATAGGGGAAATTCGTGTCGGTACCGTTGACCATCAGTGGTGTAGCGGTATAGCACGCGGTACGGATTACCGAGGACCTGGGTTCAATTCCCAGTGATGGTCTTATTTTTCTGTTTTTTCTGTGCATCTATATTTCAGTTTGTATTTTCAATTTAGGCGAAATCATCGCTAGATGGCGTTACTATCGTGAGGTCCGTATTTGACGTATTGCTTTTGGCTAATTTATTTTAGATGTTCAACTCATCACAAATGTAGTAACACAAATGTAATGTCAAATTTGTTCAACAGACCTCAAGATAAGCACTACTAATCAGCCCCTATCCTACTACGTGCGAAATTCGAACTTCGTATCTTACCGTCTCTCTGACGGTAGTACGAGAGTGAGAGGGACGACGATACGAACTTCAATTTTCGAATTTCGTTTTAGCCGCCCTGCAGGGCTACTACGAAACTCGAAACTCGAAGTTCGTGTCGTGCGGTCCCTCTCGCTCTCGTATTAAATAGTATAAGTGTCAGAGGGACGGACCGCACGACACGAACTTCGTATTTCGTAGTAGCCCTGCTGGCCTTATCTACGAAGTGCAAAATTGAAACTTCGTATCTTCCCGTACCGCTGACGCTAATATTATTTAATACGAATTTCAATTTTCGAATTTTGTAGTAGCCCCCCTCAACCCTCACTTGTAGTTTCTCAGTATGGAACACGATAATGGGTTCGTCGCTGCTGACGATGGCGTGGGGGGTGGAGCGCGCGGGGCTGCCGGCGGCGCTGGTGCTGGTGGCTCTCATGGCGGCGCTGTGTCTCTACACGCGAATGTGCTGCTGCGGGTCAACAGGCACCACGGTGAGGACGCAGCCTTAGGGCGTTTTCAGATTATCCGATCCGATATCGGTATCGGACGCCGATCGATATCGGGGAAATTAAAACGTGTAAATTATGATCCGATATCGGTTCGGAAAATCTGAAAGACTGGAATATTCCATTTTACTTGTTCCGATATCGATATCGGCGTCCGATACTCGGATAATCTGAAAACGCTCTTAGGGTCTACGCTAGCTGCAGGACTACTACGAATTCGATAATCGAAGTTCGTTTCGTTCGGTCCCTCTGACACATACTATTTTACGAGAGCGAGAGGGACGGCACGATACGAACTTCGATTTCGAACTTCGGAGTAGCCCTCTGGCGCGGGTGCACGGAGAATTCGAAGTTCATATCGTACCGTCCCTCTCACTCGTATTAAATAATTTGGTACAACCTATAGAGCGCCTAGGATAAAATCCGTCGCACGCGCTACGTTCAGTTAGCGCTGCTGATACTGCCACGAGCGTTAATTTGGACCCACTTAAGGTAGAATACCTATCCGTCATTTTGTATGACAATTCAAAGGATTTTTTGACAAAATGGGTCCCAAATTACTATCGTGACCGTACTATTTTTCAATAGGTCTTTTCTCAAGCGATACTTTGAAGAGGGACGGTGCGCTAAAAGCGCGCGGTTAATCGCATAGTGCGTGCCTAGCCTTATACGGCTCGCGTATACCCAATCCGCCATCGGCCGAATTAGCTCGGGTGTCATCGGCCAAACTGGCCGATTGAATTCAAAGTATGAAATAAGATTTTGTAAAAATAATAATAATAATACAAGCTTTTTTGCAGACTATACTTTTAGTTGACTGTAGGTAAGTGCATTGTTATCTAAACTACATTTCCGTACAAAATTTCAAGTTGATGCTATAAATCATTAAAGGAGTTCCGTCTTGCAAAGACTGCCTGGACCACCAGGATGTCAAGTCACTGCCAGAGATTATTGCAATGTCAATCCAACCACTGGAATTGGGTCAAATTTAACTTGCAAGATTGACCTAAATAAATAAAAAACAGTGTGCAAAGTTAAATAAAAGCTGTGTAAATAAAAAGAGAGCGCGTACACTACTATAATCGCATCGTCCAAACTTGTTGAGATTTTTAACCCCGACGCAAAAAGAGGTGTTATAAGTTGACGGTATGTGTGTCTATCTGTCGTCTGTCTGTGCACCGTAGCTCTTAAACGGGTGGACCGATTTGACGGTTTTTTATTTGAAAGCAGTTTTCTAGCGATGGTTCATAGACATGTTTCAGCCAAAATCGGTTCAGCCGTTTTTGATTTGAACTTTGAAATGAACAAAGTCGGGGTTTTCCATCTTTTTTTTCGCCGGTACCTACTGTGTTTTCGTCAGTACACTGGCTACTACTACAAATAAAACAAAAACACCAGCAATGTCCTTTTCTTCCTTTTCAAGTTGCGTGTTATTTCACAGGTACAGTGACATGCGAGGTCCCAGCGCTGTGCCAGGCGCTGCTTGGCGCGTGGCCGGCGCGGGTGGCGCACGTGTTCAGTCTGCTGGTGCTTCTGGGAGCCAACGTCGTCTACTGGATTCTCATCACCAACTTTTTCTATTTCACTGTTAATTATTTAGCTGGTGAGTTACTGTGCATAGATGCATTTGCATATACTGCCCTCGCAACGAAGAACGCAGTAATGGTATTCATCATATCATATATCATGCAGCCGTACGTAAGGACGTCATCTGTTGGAAATATATAGGCCTGCCTAGGGTTGTAACGGAACTTCGCCTCCGCCTCCGTTACTGCGGAAGTTCCGCAAGAAATCGTATCTTCGCCACCGCCTCCGCCTCCGCAATTTTTTTTGCGGAGTTATAACGAATCGCAGCGGGAACGCGGTCGGGGTGGGGGCGGACGTATGACAAATAACACACGACAGGAATCAACCTATCTCGTTGCTTGGACGTACGAAATTGTAATGTATATTTTTGTACAAAGTAATTGTTTGTTTAAGTCACATGCACGATGACGCCGAAAACAAGTGAGACTAGGTAGTTTTTTTTAGAAATTTTAGAGGTTTTTAGTTGAATAAAGCATAAACTACTATTTTTACCACATCCGCGGAGGCGAAACTCGTCGCCTCCACATCCGCCTCCGCCTCCGTTAAGAAGGCCTCCGTTACAACCCTAGGCCTGCCCCATAGACCGTGAACCTACAACTTTAACCAGGTCGGTAAACTCGTCCGTTCATCTCGTTGGTGGACGTACCTACTACGCTGCGCTTGCCGATCCGCGGTCTCCATTCGAAAAATTTTCGGCCCTAATGGCCTGCGTTTGAAGAAATTGGCTATTCATGTGTACATGTATCTACATACACAAAAAATACATGTAGGTATAATCTAAATCCCATTATTTTTGAAGGAAAAAAGCGGTTTTTTTCATGAAAACAGTCGATCGAAATAAACACAATCAGGAGAACATGCGATAAGTCTTCCCGTATTCATTTTCATTTTCATCTTCCAGACCTAGCCAGCCCGAACGCGACAGCGTACCCGACGGCGCTCCTCTGCCCGAAACAAGCCGGCGTCAACGGCTCCCTGATCATCCCGGAGCCCCACGACGCCAGCCCCTACTGGGGGCTCCACACCACGGCGCCGTTCTACGTGGCGCTGCTGGTGTTCCCGCTGCTCAACTTCAAGAATGTTTCGTTCTTCACCAAGTTCAACCTCTGTATTGGAAGCTAGATTTAATCTGTTATCTCCCAGGATAACAGGATCAAAGGAATTTGGGCACAAATTTGTGCCTCTGGGAGAGGACAGGTTAACATAGCATGTGCGCGCGTCTTAGTTGTTTGTTGTTATTTTTTTTAAATATGGCTCTGTCCATTGGAGGACAATTTTGCCAATGAACGATGACAGCGCGAAGGCTAAAAAAAAATCGCGTCTTAGTTGAATGTGCTAGAAAGGATGGCGACAGGTACGAGTAGGTTATCTTCTCTCAAAGGGCCGGCACCTCTCGTGTTGACAGGTGTCCATGGGCGGCGTTGGTTGCTTCCCATCAGGTGACCCGCATACTCGTTTTCCCCCTCATATATAAAAAAAGGTGTCGACAAACAGTGGAAATAATATATCTAGATACGAGTATGAGAAGTTATTAATTGAAGCTGCGACTTCCTTCACACTCTAGTGAGTCTTATACTTTCACAAAATTTCAGCCAAACCGAGCGAACGGCTTTTACCGAACACTTTGTGCGGGTTTTCTCATTTTTCTAGAAAGAAATGGCATGCCAACTTGAACCGCTCATATCTTGCTTATTTTCCAAAGATACCTATATTGATGGATGATTTTTAAGTTATTCGTTTTATTTCCGGTTTTCTATTAATTTATTTAAGAGAAAATTTGTCATCATCATTAGCCGGAAGACGTCCTCTGCTGAACAAAGACCTCCCCCTTAGAACGCCATATTCAACGACAACTCGCCATTTGCATCCACCGGTTTCCGCAACTCTCACGATGTCGTCAGTCCATGTGGGAGGCCTGCCAACGCTTCGTCCTCCGATTCGTGGTCGCCACTTGAGGATTTTTTCCCCCCAGCGGTTATCTGTTCTTCGAGCGGTGGGGCCCGGCCATTGCCACTTCAACTTGCATTTTTTTTTATTCTACTGGATGGCAAACTAGCAAGTGGGTCTCCTGATGGTAAAAGATCACCACCGCCCATAAACATCTGTAACACCAGGGGTATTGCAGATGCGTTGCCAACCTAGAGGCCTAAGATGGAATACCTCAAGTGCCATTAATTTCACCCGCTGTCTTGCCGAAACACAGCAGTGGCCTGGCCTAGTGGTTTAACCTATCGCCTCTCAAGCAGAGGGTCGTGGGTTCGAACCCCGGCTCGCACCTTTGAGTTTTTCGAAATTCATGTGCGGAATTACATTTGAAATTTACCACGAGCTTTGCGGTGAAGGAAAACATCGTGAGGAAACCTGCACAAACCTGCGAAGCGATCAATGGTGCGTGCGAAGTTCCCAATCCGCACTGGGCCCGCGTAGGAACTATGGCCCAAGCCCTCTTGTTCTGAGAGGAGGCCTGTGCCCAGCAGTGGGACGTATATAGGCTGGGATGATGATGATGATGGTGTTCCATGCATAATCCTTTTATTTAAAGTTTGATTGTAGATAGTTAATAATTTTTCCCTTCTCAGGGACACTCTCCGTGTTCTACCTCCTAATCTTTGTGGTGGTGAAGGGCTGGGGCTGGGGCGTGAACGTCGCGCCAGCGGAGCCCCGGCCAGCCGCGACGCCGCCGTCCTCAGCGGCATGCTCGCTCTGTCCTTCTACATACACAACATTATCATCACAATCATGAGCAGCAATGCCAGGCAGGATAACAATGTGAGCTTTAAGATTGGATTTTTGGAATCTTTTTTGTATTTTTTATTGCAATTCCAAATTTTTTGTTACTTTTACAGTCATCCCGTAAAACCCATATCGAAAATATAAACTGAAATATAGATGCATAGAAAAACCAGAAAAATAAGACCAGCGCTGGGAATCGAACGCAGGTCCTCGGCATTCCGTGCCACGTGCTATACCACTACACCACCACTGGACATACAGACACGAATTTCTCCTATGCACCACATACTCGTATCTCAGCTTGTTTGTTTTCTTATTTAGTCACTTAAGCAGCGACACTAGCGACATCTATGCTGTAGCCCTCATCGAGAAACTTTCAGCACCCCATTGGAACTAACCGCTCACCCGGACAAGAGATGTCGTTATTAAGCAAATCAAATTAAGATTGTTTTTTTGGAATCTTTTTGTATTTTTTATTTCAATTTCAAATTGTTTGTTTTTACGGTCATCCCGTAAAACCCATATCGAAAATGCAAACTGAAATATAGATTCATAGAAAAACCAGAAAAATAAGACCAAAAACAAAATGTGAGCTTTATAAGGGCAATCGCACTTGCGAGTTACCAGCGTGTTTTCTATGCAAATATCAGTCGCGGCGAATTCGTTGCGTGATCGCCTTCATACAACCTAACCATAAAAATTTCATTTTTAATACAAGCTTTTTTTGCTGACTGTAGGTACTTTTTGTTGACTTTCATTACTTGCAAACTACATTTGCATACCAAATTTCAAGTGGATGCTATTAACCGTTGAAGAGTTCCGTCCTGCGGAGACGATCCTGGCTGGACTACCGCAATTTACATAAGTTTCCAAATTTCAAGTCAATCTGACAAGTGGAAGTTGGTCAAATTTAACTCGCAAGATTTCATTACAGACAGACAGACAACGGGACAGGTGAAACTAAATAATAGCTTGTTAAAATACGCTCGCTACTCGCAAGTGTGATAAGGCCCTTAGCTATTATATCTTAATTAAAATAGGTTCGGTCCTTTCTGAGTTATTGAAGTAATTTCCTACTAACTTGCAGGTGGTAGGACCTTGTGCAAGGTCCGCCGGATTGCTACCACCATCTTGCTCGCTAATCGTGCCGTGAAGCAGCAGCACTATTATGTTTCGGCGTGGAGAGTAAGACAGCCGGTGAAATATTACTGGCACTTGAGGTATCCCATCTTAGACCTCTAGGTTGGCAACGCATCTGCAATCCCCCTGGTGTTGCAGGTGTCTATGGGCGGTGGTGATCTCTTACCATCAGGAAACTCTCTTGCTCCTTTGCCACCCAGTCGAATAAAAAAAAAACTAACTGTTAGAATGTGTTGAGTCTTGATAATAAACTCGCTTTTATCGTTGGCCCATAACCTGTTAGGATATGTGAGAATTTCGACTATAATAACAAAAAAAGTGTGTACAAGTCGATTTAGAGCGCTGTCTCTTTCGCAAGCGATACCTACTTTGAAGAAGGACGGTAAGCTAAAACCGCATAATGCGTACGTAGCCATAGACCGCGAGGCCGTAGGCTGTAGAACACACAGCACAGGTATGAAGAACACATCGTCTACGCCTGAGGCCGCGGCCACATGAAATCGCTCGACGCTCGTTTCCAGTGTCAACGTGACATATAGCGATAAAGCTGAAAAGAAAATGTTGAGCTTCATCGCTGAAAAAAAACCTCTTAAATTTCGGCAAAAACACTGTTATTTTTTTTTCATTCACTCCATTTTTTTTTTATTTCACCACTGCCACGACTGCTACCAAATGAGATTAAGAAATCAGCTTCCAAGACCAAGATTATTCCTGCAAGAAGCCATCTTGTCGCTGCTGCTCGACGCGGCGACTTGATGCTACTTTTTTGAGTCGCGGGAAATACAAAATCACCCTAAAAATGGGGTCACGTGAACAGATTTATCGCTGCAATCGAGCGACGAGCGACTGCATGTGGCCGCACCTTGACGCCGCCTCTACTATTCATTTTCCGTTCGACAGTGCTCAAGTTAATATCTAACCAGATTAATTATAACTTTCAGGGCAGAGACTTGACGATAGCTTTTATGCTGGTTACGGTCACATACCTGCTCGTTGGCGCGGTATTCTACATTTGCTTCCCTCTCGCGAAGTCCTGTATCGAGGACGTAAGTTGATAAAGTGAACGTACGAGTGCTCGTCACTGTCCCAATAGTTGGCATCAAATTCAAAGTCAAAATATCTTTATTTAATTCATCTTTAATCTTATGTCAATGGCAATAGAGATGACAGCTGGGTGTCGTCTATTGGGCATTACGGCCTTAGCGTTCGAGCTCTCGACGTTTAGGTTTATTTAAGTATTGAAAATAAGCGTGTCGTTAAATAACGATGTCCTTTACCATTACGAATTACCAGCAGAGCTACCGAAACTCGAAACTCGAAGTTCGTGTCGTGCGGTCCCTCTAACACTTATACTATTTAATACGAGAGCGAAGAGGGACCGCACGACACGAACTTCGAGTTTCGGAGTAGCCCTGCAGACTCTACACGTTTCGCGCACGTGAACTTAGATGCAGCAGTGCAGTTCAATTAAAACTTCAATATTTTACTAAGCTCCCTTGAATTTTTTTTAAATTGTTAAATAAAGAACTCCTTTGCAATAACTTGCACTAGCGGTTACCTAATATGTTGGCGTTCTACCCGTGATAGTGGAAGAACTTTATGGAGAGCCGCGAGGTTTTAACGACCGTCTCTTTCTCAAGCGATACTTTGAAACGGGACGGCGTGCTAAAACCACGCGGTTAACCAGATAGTGCACATACGTCAACGCCGGTTTTTTTATTCCAGGCCCTACACTACAAAGTGCAAAATTCGAACTTCGTATCGTGCCGTCGCGCTGACGCTAATAATATTTAATACGAGAGTGAGAAGGACGACGGTACGATACGAACTTCGTAGTAGCACCCCAGGATTTAATTTGTGAATTTTTCGATCCGTTTTTCAGTTAATTACCTAAGTGATTTGAAATTTGGTGAAGCTTTGTCTGCTTCATTAATATCTCATTTCGATTTTTGCAGAACATTTTGAACAACTTTGAGATGCACGACGTCATGACCGCGGTGGCGCGGGCGCTGCTGCTGTTTCAAGTAAGTTTTTAAAATCAGCCAAGTGTGAGTCTGCCAAGGGCGATTACGAAATAACTGATGGACTGTTTTGAGATATTGTTAGTTAAGGGATATTTCATCATCCATTGATTAGTATTAACTGATGGTTAAATGTGATGCCGTCTCCGTCTATTCGAACAAAACAAATAGAGCATCACATTTACCGTGTTAACACTAATCAATGGATTGTGAACAGCCTAAATCTATAAGTTAAGCGTGTGTATGAATTGAATTTATAACGAAAAAATTATGGAAAAGGGGATTTTTATTTTAATGTGACTGTTAACGGCCTAACTTTATGAATCCTGTCCTATCGTGATTCTAGTGACTTCTGAGTCTTGATGGTAGCTAAACGGCAGAAATAATATTTTCTACATCAGCCAAATATGTGGTCTAAAGCTGATAATCGTTGACGTGTCTGTCAACTTGAAAGTTCGACTTTAGCGACATATTCATTTGATAGGAACTTGTTTTAAAATTGATAGACACTATTTGGCCAATGGTACATGTCTCGCTGGTAGCAACTATACCAACATATTTGTGCTGGTAGGTAGACTCTTTTTTATATTATAGGGGGAAACGAGCAGGCTGGTCACCTGATGGGAAGCAATCACCGCCGCCCATGGACATCCATAACATAAGCTGAATTACAGATGCGTTGCCGGCCCTTTGAGAAATTAGTATCCTCATTTTTAACTCGAAGTAATTTGACTGTGACAGGACAGACACTCGAGTGGTCCTATAAGGGTTCCGTTTTGGCACTCGGATGTACGGTACCCTAAAAATATGTAACACTATAGCTTTTACCCACGACTCCGTCTGAGGTAAATTCGTTTATCGCTATCCCGCGGGAACTATTTAATTTTCCGGGATAAAACTATCGTATACTATACCTCAGGGTCTCAAACTATCTTTTTATTCCAAATTACATTTTAATCGGTTCAGCGGTTTAATCATGAAGAGCCAACAGACAGACAGACGAATTCGCATTTGTAATGTGTATTATATATTTCCAGGTAATTACGGTGTACCCGCTTGTGGCATACATGTTGCGTGCCGAGGCGTTGCTCCTGCTGCCTCTTAGCGACGCGAACAAGTCGCGGACACGTGTGACGGTGGCCATCAATGTGTCCATCGTGGCCGTGTGTGTGGCTGTGGCGTGTTTGTGTCCGAACATTGGCATCATTATCAGGTACATATAAATAGCCACCCGCCCCGGCTTCGCAAGGGTACTCTAAAAATGAAAATAAATCTATCCTGCAAGCATTTTCTGTCTCACTTTTAGATACTCCCAGCCCCATCTAGTGAGCAAGCATAGAAACTCCAACACTATTCTGTCATCGAAGTTTCTCAACTTAGAATATAAATACCTACAAATTCCGACGCTCCCTTCCTTTGGACTTCAGTCCCCATGCATAAAGAGGTTATGATCCGCCATTTTGAAAGTTTCATCTGAGGGTTATAGTACCTATCAATTCATCCAAAAAGCAGGTCTAAGTAGGTACCCAAGTGGTCTAAGAAGCAACTGGTCTGAGTAGCAAGTGTTCTAAAAAGCAACGGTATTAACCTGTTTTTCGACGAAAACTTCAGAAAAAAAATTGGTTAGGAATAGCGCGGAATAGGAGCTCCGTCGAGTTTGAGAAAGAATTTTATACCACTTGCTACTTAGACCAATGGCTAATTTGCTGCTTAAACCAGCTGCTTTTTAGACGAAATGATACTAATCCCGCCGGAGCACTCTTCATTATCTATAGATGCTTCGCGCATGCTCGGTCAACCAATTGGATGTACTATGTTAACCTAGTTGTCTTTTTCTTTGCATTCCTCTCTTGTGCAATTTTGTCTATTGTAAAGATTTTATTATTTATTATTATTATTATAATTTTAAGGTTTAAGTTAAAGGGTCATACTGAAAACCAGCGCCGCGGCTTGCCGTGGCAACACGCTGAGCGAGGCCCTTTTGCGTCTTTCGGTACAGTGTTTCTTTTCTTTCTTTTTATTTTATAGTATGTAAGAGTATGTAGGGCCACCAGTCATGGACAGGAACCAATAATGGAATATTTTTGCCTCTAACCCAATGTTAAGAAACGGACGCTACTTTTTCTAAAACAAATAACACTAATGTGCAGATAACTGATGATCATAACTGGTAAAGTTCATGAATGGTGAGCTTTAAGGCATTGAATCCTTGCTGTCTATTACTGGATACTCCTGCGCTTAACATGTCCATGATTGGTGCCGTCACCCTAAGGTTGTCTGATTTTCAATTGCATTTTTTTTGCTGTGCCGAATTTTGTCAAATACATTTATTCTTTCGTTCTAACGAGGGCTATCATTTTTTGTCTCACTAGATGGCGTACTGTTGCGTGAGGTTTTTAAGTATGGCTTTCAAAGTCTGTTATTACGGGCGTCAAAACAAAGTTTAGATTATAATCATATTTAATACACCTTAAAACCGTACCATAAAAATATCGAGCATGCAACGTGTTGCATAGTCCCCGTTTTGTTCGAAAAAAAAGGAGGACAAAGGTTTCCGAAAGACAAAACTGTCTCAAAACACAGACATTCATTGCCACGGAACGCATATTTGCCATAACTAATTTCAGATATTGAAAAAAAAATACACAAATTATTCTAATTTAAATAAACCCTCGTAGCTCATTCAAAAAGTATGAGATTTGACATTTCGGAGACCTCACGCTACACTAGCGCCTCTAGTGGCGAATTCATACGCGATAGCCCTCATTGGTTTTGTTTATTTCCTAGATACACAGGGGCAGTGAGCGGCCTGGTGCACGTGTTCGCCCTCCCCTCCATACTCCAGGTGCGCTCCCTCCAGCTGCGAGGGAAGCTTACCTTCTGGAAAACCGCGCTGTACTTCTCGATTGTTCTCTTCGGCGTGATCAACCTGGCTCATGCAGTTCTTTATTAAAGAATAGATAATAGTAATAAGATATAGTAAATGTTCTTCCATCGTATTTTGTTGGAAAAGTTCGTATTTATCTTGTTTTCTCAACGAGAGGCGCGGCCACATGCAAACCGCTCGACGCTCGTTTCCAACGTCAAATCTGGCCATCCATCCATACTAATATTATAAATGCGAAAGTGTTTGTATGTTTGTGTGTTTGTCCGGCTTTCACGCCGTAACGGAGCGACGGATCGACGTGATTATTGGCATAGAGATAGTTTATGGGCCCGAGAGTGAAATAGGCTACTTTTTATCCCGGAAAAATGCACGGTTCCCGAGGGAACAGCGCGCGATAACCGAATACGACGCGGGCAAAGCTAGTAGCGCGATAAAGCTGGAATGTTGAGCTTTATCGCTGGAAAAAAAACATTTCTTTTATTTGACCATTGCCACGACTACTACTAAATGAGATTAAGAAATCAGCTTCCAAGGCCAAGATTATTTCTGCAAGCAGCCATCTTGTCGCTGCTGCTCGACGCGGCGACTTGACGCTACTTTTTATGCAGCCATCTTGTCGCTGCTGCTCGACGCGGCGAGTTGACGCTACTTTTATGTAGCTATCTTGTCGCTGCTGCTCGACGCGGCGACTTGACGCTACTTTTATGTAGCTATCTTGTCGCTGCTGCTCGACGCCGCGACTTGACGCTACTTTTATGTAGCTTATCTTGTCGCTGCTGCTCGACGCGGCGACTTGACGCTACTTTTATGTAGCTATCTTGTCGCTGCTGCTCGACGCGGCGACTTGACGCTACTTTTATGCAGCCATCTTGTCGCTGCTGCTCGACGTGGCGACTTGACGCTACTTTTATGCAGCCATCTTGTCGCTGCTGCTCGACGCGGCGACTTGACGCTACTTTTATGAGTCACGGGAAATTTAAAATCACATTCAAAACGGGGTCACGTGACCAGATTTATCGCTGCAAACGAGCGACGAGCGACTGCATGTGGCCGCACATTTACTGAAGGTAATTGAAAAAGCAAGATAAAAACGAACTTATCCGACAAAATACGATGGAAAAACATTATTCAATAGATCTGTACGTTGGATCAATTTTGACAATAAATAAAACTTTTGAGAACATGCAGGGGTTGTCACCTGAGCATTTTCTCAAAATCACTTATGCAGGGTCCATTTAGGGCCCTAGGCTAGCTGGCGCGGGTGCACGCCTGCGGGCGCGGGTGCAGGTACAGTCAAGTGTAAAAATATGAACTTATTCAAAGTTTAAAAAACAAGTACCACTGACTCTTATTCCGACGCAATAAGGCCACATAACACAACACACCATGTAACATATTTTTGAGTGGTTCGAATAGATACTTATTTTTGCACCTGACTGTACAATCAATCACACGCGACCCACTGCTCATACTATTTGCCAACAGGCGTCCACCCGCTCCGTGCCAACCGCTTCAACTAGCGTAGGCCATTATGCATTCATTCCGGGTCGCCAATTACAGGTCATACTTTAATAGCACCCCCAAATTTACGTCATTTTCAAGTGATAATTGCGTAGAAAATGGCGCCCTCATTTGATTTATATTCTTTATTGTGGGTTTAAAAATCTGACGTGAATGTTTGTAATCTAGTCAAACTTTGTATATATAATATAATGTAATAAATGTGTTGATATATCGAACTAAACTTGCCTAAAGGCCCGAAAGCGTGTATGTAATCGTGGCAGAACCTTCAAAAATTAGTACAGCTAGCTGCAGAGAATTGGTATATCGTAGATACTGTACAGGCGTTGGGTATAAATATCTATGCAGCCATCGGGTCAAATATGTATAAACACCAACCTTATGGTTAGTGGCATAAAGGTGTAACTATAGATATTTCTGAAACCTTGGTAACGTACATATATTTATGACCTTGACTGTACCTTCAAACGCGGCATCTTTAGGTACTTCTTATATTCATTCTCTTGTGATGAAATATATATATTTCTTTAATTAGCTGTGAAACCTGTTTTTTCAGGAGTTACTTTGATTAATTTAATAATAAATAACGTACTTTGCCACAAAAAAGTAGTAGTGCCTAAAGAATACAAAGTTGCCACGTTTGCCGGTACTTCATATTGAGCTTTATCTGTCACACAGAGAATACACATTACGGTACCAATTAACATGGATTTAGGCACTTCAATATGTCGACACAAATCCAGATGTAAATAAAATAGTTAAGTAAATGAAATAATATTTTATTTTTAACAAACTCAAATTAACATTGTAACGATTTATAAAATTAAGTAGCAATAAAAAACATATAACAACTAGTTTTCTTAAAATATATGTTTAAAAATTAAAAAAGAACACTTTCGCAATATGATGCTACTTTGTTAAAAATAGTGTTGTATATAAAATAAAAACAATTCATGATTTAGTAATTCCATACGGGTAGACATAAGTAGCTGAGTCTCGCTTTGTTTCTCTTTTCGTTGCAAGCAGATCAGCACATCACTATTTGAACTATAAGCCACTACAGAACCTTTTCATAGTAAATATCAGCTTATGACTTATTCTGCCATCTTTCGAGTGCGACGTGCTACAAACGTATAGGTACTAAAACAAAACCGTCACGTAAATGCGAAACATGACGTTTCCATGACCACAATGGTCATGTACCGTAAAGATGGGTTACATTGCCCCCAGGGTATTTGTCTACGTAAAAAACAAACTTCAGTGCAGTTTTGTCAAGCAATAGATTCAACGTTAAGGAAATTGGTTTTATGAAATTTATTTAAAACCTTTTTTGGAGGCTGATTGTTCAGGACAATGGTATTTTAGTAGGGGGGGGGGGGGGGAGCGCATTTGTTATTCAGTGGTATACCTAGTGCCATTCACGAAGACGCGTGATTTTGTCAAAATTAGACATTAATGGCATTGTAATAAGAACCACGGCACGCGTCATCGTGAATGACTCTACATATATATACATACAGAATTTAGTTCATGGCAACCATCATTCTACATATAATAGCGTAATAATAACTAGTGAAGTTACATCTAGACAAGGCGACAATGGTGTGCGGGTATGGGTACGCTAGTCATTAATATTTCTCAATATTTAGTGTGTGAAAATTATGATATATTTTTTTTTATTTCACGAATTGTAATCAAGATGTTTGTTAAAACAATAGGTACTAAGTTGATTTTATTTTTATTGCATATTTTACTGATATAACAGGCAGTTTCTCTGTTAATTTCTTTCGAAATAGTACAAGTAGGTTCTTTTTTTCCAGTGCCGAAGTTCGGCTCAAGCTGCCGAAATTCGGTTAAGAATTTCGGCCCATCCCCAATTATAACGCTATGTGTGACTTTACGTGATGACTGTGGGCGCGTCGCGACCCGTGTACTTCTGGAGCTGTGATATTTGCAGCGCTACGTCGATGAGCGGCCACAACATTACTTGAGCGTCGCCGAACACGTCTGTCGCTTCGTACGAGTCGATGTACAATCTGAAGGAAATAAACGGGTTAGGTTTCATCATCATCTCAGCCTATATACGTCCCACTGCTGGGCACAGGCCTCCTCTCAGAACAAGAGGGCGTAGGCTATAGTTCTCACGCGGGCCCAGTGCGGATTGGGAACTTCACACGCACCATCGAATTGCTTCGCAGGTTTGTGCAGGTTTCCTCACTATGTTTTCCTTCACCGCAAAGCTCATGGTTTGACCTATCGCCTCTCAAACAGAGGGTCGTGGGTTGAAACCCCGGCTCGCACCTCTGAGTTTTTCCAAATTCATATTACATTTGGGTTAGGTTTATAACAACAATGTTGCGTTATGTATCTAACCCAGTGATGGACCGGCTCCGGCCCGCGAAGGGATTTTTATTTCGTTTATTGCGACCATGTTTAATTTACATTTAAGTTTGTCAATTGTTTTTTTTTTCTCTTGTACAATAAAGAGTTTACATACATACATTACAGGTGTTATATTTAATTTAATCGGGCCCGTCGGCGTTCCTTCGAAATGAATAGTCCGCGATAATTATTATTTTGATTGTCTTGCAGAACATAATAGAATAATCCATACTTAATAATATTATAAATGCGAAAGTGTGTGTGTTTGTATGTTTGTCCGTCTTTCACGTCGAAATGGAGCGACGGATCGACGTGATTTTTGGCTTAGAGATAGTTTATGAGCCCGAGAGTGACATAGGGTACTTTTGTCCCACAGTTCCTGAACAGCGCGCGATAACCGAATACCTCGCGGGCGAAGCCGCGGGCAAAAGCTAGTAGATCTATAAATAAAGGAGCAACACGATACGTGTGATCAAATAAAAATCAAAACAAAATTCATTTTTAGTATAATTATGGCCCTCAACTAAAATATCTGTAACTTTCTGGCCCTCATTAAGAAAGTACCTACCACTGGTGTAACTTATCTAAAAATAAATCACCATGTATTTCCATTTACCTGACAGTAGCCCCCGAGCTGCCCGTCCCACTCAGACGCAGCACAATGCGAGATCCATCCTCGAAGATGATTCTCAATCCCTGAAAACAAAACATAATAATACGGTATTTGACTATTTTGTATATGTTTTATAAATTAAAACTACACAATGCCTGTTATTGAATAGAGAAACAATTTTTAAGCTACCTTTACAAATAACAAAGTTATAAAGGTTTGAATTTCAAGATTAGACAGAGAAAGACATACTGGCATGTGACGTCATACGCCAGTACCGCCATACTTGCTGCATAGAGAAAAGCGTTTGAGAAAGAGACAGGTATATAGATTTTTCAAAAAATCACTATGAATCCAATTTTCAACCGATTTAAATTTTCTCTTCGCTAAACACTATCTGTATATCTATATTTTCATAATAATATTAAGATATGGTCAAAACAGGAGTTGTCAAATACCGTATTATGCTAATTAGTAGTGATAAGTTAGAATTTTTTTTGTTATTCGACTTTATGGCAACGAGCAAGTGGGTCTCCTGATGGTAAGAGATCACCAACGCCCATAAACATTTATTTATTTATATAGCCTCACCTGCTTCATAGCCACGCTGCGGTCTATGGGGTCCATATAGGAAAGTTATCCGCCACCTTGACAGTGTATGTCTTGGAGCCAGCGGAGTGCTGCGAGCCCACGAAGCCGGGCTCCGTCATGCGCTGTTCGAGCGCCCGCATCATCTCGTTGCATGGGTCACTTGCGCACTCTTCATAATCGTATCTAGAACAGAAGACTTATAAAAATCACGAAGATATATATTATTCTCTTTTTTCTTTTATTTATATTTTGTGTAGTTAAGGTATATTTTTATGTTGTAAATTACTAGTTTTGTGTATTGTAAAAAAAATGTTTTAGTTGTCGAGTTCACTGCTGTTGTGTTCTTTTAACGCTTAAATGGTTCCAACGGAAGACCAGCGTCGGCCGCAAGGTTGACATCATGCTGAGTTGGGACCATTTCGTGACAAAATTTATTTCCTTTTTTCTTTTTCTTTTATTTGTAAAAAATGTCACGAATAAATGTTTTTCTTTCTTTCTTTCTTTCTTCAAAATAGTTACGTGGGTGCACACTCACCGGGGTTCAGCTGAAAACCAGCGCTGCAGCTCTGGTTACAGGGCTACGGCACATGCTGGCATGCATCACACTACAGCACAATGTCTCTAATTTTTCTCTCTTCTCCTATTTATGTTTTTACTGTGTTTTTGTTGTGATGTAGTGTGTTTTTCTTGTCAATAAATGTTGTGAGTGAGTGAGTGAGTGAGTGAAAATCTTTTCTCTATTCCGTGGTGTAAAAAATAACTTAGGTATTTCTAAAGTTCGCTTAAGAACATTTTTAACTGAGCTTAGCTATTTTTAGGGTTCCGTACCCAAAGGGTAAAGGCGGGAACCTATTACTAAGACTTCGCTGTCCTTCCGTCCGTCTGTCACCAGGCTGTATCTCATGAACCGTGATAGCTAGACAGTTGAATTTTTCACAGATTATGTATTTCTGTTGCCGTTATAACAACGAATACCAAAAACAGAATAAAATAAATATTTAAGGGGGGCTCCCATACAACAATTTAATTCGTCATTGGAATAAATTTTGCTCATGTCTGCCCAACAGTTTTACCCTTTCAGTGTAATTACCAATTCGAAACCAATGCTCCAAAGTGTATCCAGTAAAAAAAAAACCGGCCAAGTGCGAGTCGGACTCGCGCACCGAGGGTTCCGTATAAATATTTTTATTATATGATGTAACTAAAAATTTACGGTTTTCGCAATTTTTCCTTTATCTGTGCTATAAGACGTTGCTTCGTACCAAATTTCAAGATTCTGAGTTCACGGGAAGTACCCTGTAGGTTTTGATTCCCTTGCGAGATTCGAAAATTTGCGGCATAAACGGCTGTATCTTTTGATTGCGTTGGCAGAAGTTTGATTTTTTTACAGCTCCAAGGGACAGTAGACCTGAGTATTTGATATAAATATCAGCTTGATACCTCCACGAGTTCCTGAGAAAAAGGGTCTTGACAGATGGACGGATGGACGGACAACAAAGTGATCCTATAAGGGTTCAGTTTTTTCCTTTCGAGGTACGGAACCCTAAAAAACAGATAAGTGCCACTTCACGACGACGTTCTAAGCTTTAGCTTTACTGAACTCCCAACCCGTGGCCGTATTGTCTAAAGCCCAGTTTACACTTGCAAGAAAAATCGTGCAAGTTGCATTACACTGCAGCGCTCTATTGGCCACTACAAACTCGTTGGCTTTACGGCCTCGCAATGTACCTAATGCAACTTGCACGATTTTTCTTGCAAGTCTAAACCGGGCTTTACGCCTGAGCACTCACACAATCGTCACCATCTCTTTCTATCCTTGTGCTACACCATGAGGCAGAAAGAACTGGTGAAAGCTATTTGTGATTCCGAATGCGTTAGGCAATACAAGGCCTCAGGATTAACTTTAACACATGTCGTATATCGAAAATACAAACTGAAACATAGATACACAAAAAGAGACCAGCGCTGGGAATCGAACCCAGGTCGTCAGCATTCCGTGCTGCGTGCTATAACGCTACACCACCACTGGACAGGAGTACAGACACAAATTTCTCCTATGCACCACATATACAGCTTGTTTGTTTCTTATTTAGTCACTTAAGCAGCGACACTAGCGACATCTATGCTTTAGCCCTCATCGAGAAACTTTCAGCACTCAATTTGAACTAACCGCTCACACGGACAAGAGATGTCGCTATTAAGCAATCAAATTAAGACTGGTTTTTGGAGTCTTTTTGTATTTTTTTATTTCAACTAAATTTTGTTACTTTTACGGTCATCCCGTAAAATCCATATCTAAAATACAAACTGAAACATAGATGCACAGAAAAACCAGAAAAAGAGACCAGCGCTGGGAATCGAACCCAGGTCCTCAAATAAACCCACCATGTCATGTCGTATATAAACCCTCACCTAGTGAAATAGTTCCTTCCGTATTTGGCCCAGTGCTGTTTGAGTATGTCCTCGACAGACTTGCCGGTATTGGCCAAGACAGAGAGCCACGCGAGCGCGGCCCATAGTCCGTCCTTTTCGCGCACGTGGTCGGAGCCGGTGCCGAAGCTCTCCTCGCCGCAGAGGGAGAGGCGGCCGGCGTCCATTAGGTTGCCGAAGTACTTCCAACCTTTAGTACGGACAATCCAATTAGAATCAGAAACTATGTTCATGCATCTATGTATATCTTTATGGTATACTTTTATAAGAGTAACGTGATAGGCTTAAACATATTGTTACGGTTTGGTGTGATGAATTAATTACATACCAAATAAACAACGCCCTTTATTTGATTTTGCAAATTATGACGTAGAAGGTCCAAATTGTACTTTACTCTGTGAAGATTAGAATTATTTATAATTTACGCGTGGATACAAGCTTTGCTTAGTCTGAGACTAGGTCAATTGGTGTCAAGTGTCCCATGATATTTATTTATTTATACTACGGAATTCGATTTGGACCCGCAATCTGACATAAGACGCTGACTGTGGCAGTGTCATTAAAAATAAAAAGGACTAGTATATTTTTAGACAATCCCAATTCTAATTTATGTGTTATGCCTACACTCTGTTACACAATATAAAATAAGCAAAAACAAAAATCTTTCAGACCATATAGGAAAATCCTTATTGTCCATAGCATTGTATCCTGCTCTCATAAGGCAATTGGCAGTATCTCATTTTAAGACGTTTCGAGTAAACAGAGAAAATGTGTAAATTGATTACGCGTATTTTATTGTTCTTAGGGGGCGAATCATGTTGTACGAGTAGACAAGATACGGCCAATTTGCTTAGTTCATCTGATAGAGAATGTTTTAAGCTACGGTATCAATAGGTCAAAAGTGCTTTTTTTAAGATACTGCTAATTGCCTTATGAGGGTAGTATCTAATATAGCCTCTGGTACCATGGATCGCTCACCAGTGGGCACTTCAAAGATCTCCTTCCCGAGATCCTTCGCCACGCGATCCACCGCAGCAGCGGTGGGCATACTCCGCGCGAACCCCTTGACCCCCGAGCGCTGGAAGTAGGGGATCACCGCCGCGTGCGCAGCCAGCACCGCCAGCGAGTCCGATGGTGTTACGAAGAGAGCGTCGCGCCCGATTATCATGTTGCGGTCGCCTGGGAAATGATAATGAAGTAGTGACTAACTGCTGCGCTTAGAAACGTCAGTTATTACTTAAATACGGCGCCGTAGCCAAAATGGACGGACGAAAGCTAGTTTTTGTCATAATCGAGCGTCCCCCCTCTACAAGCTGTTGCTTTGAATATTAAAATAGCTATTTATGCAACTGTATCGTAATAGAGGTCCCTAAAACACGTGTGTGGTTTCATGAAACGAGGCGTAGCCGAGTTTCATAAAAGGGTCACATGAGTGTTTTAAGGCCTAATTACGAATCAAAACTTGGTGATATAAACTTTTTGGATTTGCCCTGTATCGTAATGGTGAAAAAAATTGTATTATAACATTATTTTGTTAGAAGAAAAGTGTTATAATGTGTTTTTTATTATATTTCGGTATTGTGTTTAAAAAGTATGTAAATATAAACTCGTATTGAATTTTATAATTTTTTTTTAAACTTATTCCTCACCATCGCCATCGAAAGCAGCGCCGAGGTCGTAGTCCCCCCCCTTGACGGCAGCCACGAGGTCGGCCGCATACGTCAGGTTGGGGTCGGGATGCGCGCCGCCGAAGTCTTCGAGGGGCGTCACTCGACGCACGTTGGCGGAAGACGCGCCGAGCTCGCTGACGAAGATCGCTTGCACGTACGGACCGGTTACTAGGGTAAAAAGGGATAACAATTAGCAACAACAACACAACACAAACAACAACACAATTATTAGGTTAGCTGGAAGAGATGCTGGGCGTGTTGTGTTTCGGCGTGGATAGTAAGCCGGTGAAATTACTGGCACTTGAGGTATCCCATCTTAGGCCTCTAGGTTGGCAACGCATCTGCTATCCCCCTGGTGTTGCAGGTGTCTATGGGCGGTGGTGATCTCTTACCATCAGGAGACCCACTTGCTCGTTTGCATCCAGTCGAATAACAAAAAAAGATCCCTTTTTAGGGATAAGCTCGCCTTCGCTCTCCTTTCTGTGTGCTTGTATTTCTTTGTACTTTAAGTGAAATAAAGAGTTTACATACATACATACAATTATATGAAATGAAATTCTTTATTTGCATTGAACGGGTTACATCATCTCAAGATCTTATTATTTATGTCACAGTACAGCCGCTCAGCCCTTAGGGGCATACAAATATTAAATAAATATTTAATTAAATAATAAAATATAATAATCTGTCATCTAGTAATTAGCTTTATCGTAGTTTATTTATATGTTGCTGCTTATCCCTCTGCTTATATTTGTTAGACGTGTATTGTATGTGTATGGTACGGCTGCTTGTATTTTACTTGGTGTAGGTATATATTTATATATGTAGATGTATTTTCATTGCTTTTTTACATTCTGAATTGCTGCTGAAAATGCTGTCAAAGTTTGCCTGGAAGTTTGCGCTCATAAGCGATAAGGTCGCCTATTGCTTGTAATATTTCTCTCTGTGTACTTACCTGTAATTTTTGTGTATTGCATTGTATAATTTAATATATCGTCACTACATTAAAAAAAACTCTTATCTCAAAATCGATAATTTTCAGAGTCAACTTTACGACCATTATTTCAAGGTTCAATTTTGTTGGCGTGTTCAACTGAGATACAATTTTTCAAAGTAGTGACGATATGCATCCTTTCCTTACTAATATTATAAATGCAAATGTAACTCAGTCTGTCTGCCTGTCTGTTACCCCTCGACACTTTAACCGCTAGACCGATTTATGAGGTAAGGGGGTAGTTTTCATGGTCTTAGGAAAGGACATGTAGGATAGTTTTTATCCCGGAAAATAGTTTCCGTTCCCGCGGGAAAGCGATAAATGAATTGTTGGCAGACAAAGTCGTGAGCAAAAGCTCGTCCTATTAATATTATAAATGCAGAAGTTTTTGAGCCAGTTTACGTGTGCGCGCGTGCGTGCGTGCGTGCGTGCTTGCGTGCGTGTGTGTGTGTGCCTGTGTGTGTATTTGGAATAGCAAAGGCTACTTTTTGTCCCGATATTTCCATGGCATCAGAATTTTCACGTCCAAAATTCTAAAACATTTACTATGATGTGTAGAAACATGAAATTTTATTAATATTATTATTTAAGTTATCAGGCAGGCAGTTGCACTGATAGGTGCTTGTATCTAGCTGTTCCTTGGTCAAGTATTCTTTGTACTGTTAATATGTTGGTTAGGGATGGGCAGAAATTCGTTTTACATTCGGTTTAACCGAATTTCGGCAGCTTCAGCCGAACTGCGGCATTCGGCCGAAATTCGGTTTAAATGCCGAACATTCGGCACCAGAAAAAAGAACCTACTTGTACTATTTCGACTGAAATTAATAGAAAGCATGTCTGTCATACATAACAATAGAATATGCAACAAAAATGAAATAAACATAGTACCTATTCTTTTAATAAACATCTTGATTACAATTCGTAAATTTAAATAAAAAAATTTTTTTTTGGGTACAATTTCCATTTCAGAAACTAACATTGAGAAACATATTGTATTTTTAATTATTAAAGGGTGTTTTCAACAATGAAATTTATCATGCTCCTCTTATCTATCAACTCGTATATAAAATTCACTAGAGGCAGGTCATTGAACCGAATATTTTATTTTTACCGAATGTTTGGCCGAAGTTCGTATTCGGTTCAAACCACATTCGGTCCTCTCTAATGTCGGTCTAGGCGGTTCTTAAATTGGTTCACATTCAGTGCTGATACTACTATGTTCTGGTAGTTTGTTCCATGTCTTGACCACTCTGTTATTTACATAAGAAATGTCTGCAAGGATTGTACGATTGTGGATTTCGTATACAATTTTTTCATACAACGTAAATGAAAACCGTGATGAAATTAGTATTAGATATAACTGGGTACAGTCGGGAAACTGAAAGAAGTACCAGGGGAACCTTAGTGCTGCTGATGTCATGTTGACATCCCACACATTTGCCAAAGAAGTCATAGCGAAATTGATTATGAAAAGGTTCCACCCTGGTACGTGAATCAGTTTCCGAAGATTTAAATACATGCTAATATGGCGTTGCCGTGGTGGCCTAGTGGTTTGACCTATCGCCTCTCAAGCAGAGGGTCATGGGTTCGAACCTCGGCTCGCACCTCTGAGTTTTTCGAAATTCATGTGCGGAATTACATTTGAAATTTACCTCGAGCTTTGCGGTGAAGGAAAACATCGTGAGGAAACCTGCACAAACCTGCGAAGCGATTCAATGGTGCGTGCGAAGTTCCCAATCCGCATTGGCCCGCGTGGGAACTATGGCCCAAGCCCTCTTGATCTGAGAGGAGGCCTGTGCCCAGCAGTGCGACGTATATAGGCTGGGATGATGATGGCGTTGCCTACCTCCGCTCATGGAGTCAATGAGCACATTGAATGGTTTCCTTTCCGGCGTGCCCTGGATGAGTGCCTTGATCTTAGGGAAGTCGAATATCTCCTTCATATAGCTCACGTAGTCTCGCACGGGGTCGATGACCTCGACGGTAAACGGTCGGTCGTCCACCTATATAATACAAAAAACCGATATAAAGTACAGAAAACCAAGGTGCAGTCGAGGAGTCACATACCATAGTGAAACCTTTGCATAATCAATTTCGCTAGGATTTTCTTTGGCAGATGTATGGAAGGTCAATATGACATGAGTCGCACAAAGGTTCCACTGTCGTGCGTGATTCTGTTTTTTGACTAGGTACGAGAACGACATATATTTTGTATCACGTGCCGAACTATTTGACCATTTTGGCCGCTACGATATATTTGATGTTGACTGTACATAGAGAAAACTTTCCAAGATAAGCCAGATCAGATCTCATCATCAATCTCTTCTAGCCAGCCTATACAATAGAAAAAAGTAGACAGACAGAAATTATATAATACATTTTGACATCGACTCACGTTAAAGTTGAACACGCCGATTTTATCAACCGGACAGCTCAAGTCCGGCACGGTCCGGTACTCCTTGATGGTGGTGGTGAGCGCATGGATCTCGTTAGTGGTGTTGTCCGGCGCCGGGCCGCCGTTGCTGCAGTTGAACTTGATACCAAAGTCATTGTTGATGCCCCCGGGGTTGTGGGACGCCGTTAGGACTATACCTCCTGTAAAAAAAATACCAATTCTTCAAGCTGTCGTGTTTCAGGTTCCAGCGTGAAGAGTGAATCAGCCAGTATTTTTTTTTTCTATATTGTAGGATTGTATCTTTTTTTTTCTATTTTCGCTTTCCGTGAAGCCAAGCGGTCAAAGCGGAAGATAAGCGTTGGCCTACACAGCCAACACTATGCTGAGCTGGGACCGCTTCGCGATTTCGGAAAACCTTGCTTTAATTTTTATTTTTTCTTAAATTGTCTGTGTAATGTGTTTGTATTGCGAATAGCACAATCAATGAGTATATTTTATTCTATTCTGAATTAGAGCGTTTTCTGATTATCCGATCCGATATCGGTATCGGACGACGATGGTCGACACCCGATAGCCGATACCCTTTGCTGTTTTCACATATTTCCGACAAAATCGTTTCGATACGCATGACAGCGACGCATCGGGCTCTGCGCACACAGAGAAAATTTAGATACACGTATAGCACACATACAAACATTATCGTCCGATCGTCCGACAGCCCACGGGCGTCTAATGGTGCCGCCAACAAATCGGTGTCGGCTCAGATATCCGATATCGGGCCGGACAATATGAAAGACAAGTACATAAATATTTCATACAGTGCTTGTTATTTATAGCTTAAATTGAATAAAGATATTTTGACTTTGACTTTGATTTTCGACTTTCCGATATCGGATCGGATAATCTAAAAATGCTCTTACTGGCAAAGAGATTATTCTATTCAGCCACCTCTGGTGTTGCAGATGTCTGTCTATGGATGGCGATGCTTGCCTACCCTTTATACTTTACACCCTCATACTTTACTTAGAGAAGTCATGATTAATCGCCGCCGGACAACAGCTTCCCCTAGAGCCCTAGAGTTTCACAACGACGAGAGGGAGAAGAATCTAAAAATCATAAAAATTGGTGTTTTTTTTTTATTCGACTGGATGGCAAACGAGCAAGTGGGTCTCTTGATGGATGATTTGTGGAAGGTCGCTTGCATTGCAGGCATAAGTTACCCATCTAGTCATATTTTATCGTCAAAGTTTCTCTATTTGCAATATTGCAACAATGTTTGGGTTCGATTCCCGTGTCGGGGCAGATATTTGTATGAAAAATACGAATGTTTGTTCTCGGGTCTTGGTGTTACTATGTATTTAAGTATGTATCTATCTATATAATTATATTTATCCGTTGCTTAGTACCCATAACACAAGCTTTGCTAAGCTTACTTTGGGACTAGGTCAATTGGTGTGAATTGTCCCGTGATATTTATTTATTTATTTATTTATTATCTAGATATTTATGATGTAAACAGATTGTAAATCGTTGAAGCTGATTCATCAAAGTTGGGACGACATTTTGCGCTGTCATGGTAATTACCATTGGTGATTTAACCGATACAGTATGATATCACGGTTGATAAAGTTATTATTCCACGCCTCCATACTGACTTGTGTTCCTTTTTTTAAAAAATATAAAATTCTTACTTTTCCATCGCTTTACATTTTGGAGGTAGCTGTCTTTGTCCATTCTCATCCTAGCCTGTTCAATAAACTGACAGAGACACGCCGGCTCCCTGTTGCAAAACAGCGTTGGTGCGGAAAAGTGTCTTAGGGATGGCGCCTCAAATATTTAATAAAATTCCAGATTCTTTTAAAGAACTGAATTTGGCGCAATTTAAAAAAAAAATGTCATTGTTACTCCTAAATAAATGTTATTATAGTGTCAATGAATTTTTAAGTGATGACAATTTATAATTATTAATATTGTTTTAATGTTATGACTTTGAATTTTGATGGACTGTTTTTAATTTAATTTAATTTATTTTTATAGTGTTTTGATTATTATTTTTTTTATGACATATTTATATTGTTTTTTTTTTAATGTTTTTTTTTCTTTCTCTTCGACTGATATATGTATGCAATTATAAAAGAAAAAAAAAACTGAAATTTTGTACGCCATGTGGCAAAACATACAGGGTTCTATATTTTTTTATTTTATCATCTCTACATCTGTACCTATGTTTGACAAATAAACTATTCTTATTCTTATTCTTACTGATATTGTCAAGGACATTAAGGGCTGTTAATGCAAGAGTCTTGCAGCAAGACTAGCTTTAAAAAGAAGAATTTCCCGCGACTCAAAAAAAGTAGCGTCAAGTCGCCGCATCGAGCAGCAGCAACAAGATGGCTGCTTGCTGGAATGATCTTGGTCTTGGAAGCTGATTTCTTAATCTTATTTAGTAGCAGCAGGGCTACTACGAAACCCGAAACTCGAAGTTCGTGTCGTGCGGTCCCTCTGACACTTATACTATTTAATACGCGAGCGCGAGAGACGGTACGATACGAACTTCGAGTTTCGTGTTTCGGAGTAGGCCTTCAGTCGTGGCAGTGGTACAAATAAAAGAAATTGGACTGAATGAAAAAAAATAACAGTGTTTTTTCTCTTCCTGTGTTTGTCGTAGAAGGTTTGGCAGCACTCTATTTTTTTTTTATTATTATATGGTGCTGGGTTTCCCTGGCTATTCAAGGAGACAAAAAAAAAGAATATACTTATAACGAATCCCGCTAATACCTATTCGGTACAAGTGAGAAAGTTTGTAAGTCTGTTTGTTTGTTACCTTATCACATCTAAACCACTGAACCGATTTTGATGGATAGTTTTTATCCCGGGAAATAGCATAGTTCCCGCGGGATAGCGATAAACGAATTCTATGCGGACGGAGTCGCGGGTAACAGATAGTAAATGTATACTGAGCGGCAAAAAATCTGGCCGTCAAATGTATGCAGAAATAGGTAATTTTGTATCGAGAGTGGGCCAAATTTTTTGCCGGCTGAGTGTATAAACGCTGCCGGTCGTTAATGAATAAGTACATCAGTTTTCTTCGTTTTCCTAAAGACTCATAAGGGCGCGGCCACATGCAAATCGCTCGACGCTCGTTTCCAGCGATAAATCCGGTCACGAAAATGTTGAGCTTTATCGCTGGAAAAAAAACCTCTTCAATTTCGGAAAAAACACTGTTCTTTTTTTTTTGCTTTTGCTCTGGATACAACCCGGAGAGGTAATTTGGATTATATTTTAGTATTTATTAAGTTTGTGTGCATTTGAGTAATAGTAAAGTATTTTAGGAATCATTTATTTTTCTTTCATTCTATTAATTGTTTGATTACTGTTTTACATCTATAATAGATAGAATAGAATAGATGATTTAGTATTGTTAATAAACATGGTACATAACATACATTACATACATAAACTAAAATAAAATAAATATTTATAAAAATCATTTATTCAATTTCTTGAGGGTACATATTACATTACCGCTGGTGCCTCTTTTTAAGTAAAAAAAATACCTGTGCTAAGAGACACTGTTCCTCTGTAAGCATAGGTATCTACTTTCATGCAAAATAGTAAACTTATCACCTATTGTTAGTAAAATTACAATTGATATCACAATTTTAAATGTAAATTATTATTTGTTGTTGTAGTGTCATGTTATTAACTCATTTCAGCTATTACCCTCAAAGAGGGACTTCGTAACAACATTAATATGATTCCGTTTGTCACCTTTCTGGCACGGAACTCTAAAAATAATTGGCTCAAAGATAAAAGGCAACAAAGTTTACCACTCTATACTTATTTTAATAACATGTATAATCAGGACACAGTCTCATTTATAATAACATAGTTAAGTAGTTAATTTAAGTATCAAATGCTAGTTATTTGTAAATACCGTAAGGTCAGGGTATTTCGACCCAATAGGCAGGGTTTCTCAAAGTAGGGTACGCGAACCCCTAGGGTTCGCTATTCGACAGTAGGGGGTTCGCGACAAGGTTTACGTGATGGTGGCTGCAAGACTGGCAAGAAGATTAAGATTGGTTTTTGGAGCCTTTTGTATTTTTTAACTCCAAATTTGTTACTTATTTGTTGTTGTTTGTTTCAGTTTGTATTTTCGTTGGCAAGATGATTCTTACCTATATTTGTTACCTTTTATTGAAATAAATAATATACATTATATTATGATTGATGATGATTGAAATAAAAATAAACTTAGTATCTCCAACAGCCACTTTTATTACTTTCTTTGGGGGGGGGAGAGAGGTAGGGTTCGCTGTCGTCTAGAAACTAACAGGGTATGTGGAGCCATATGTTCTAGAAACCCTGCAATAGAGGGTTACTTTTGCCCATATGAAAACTACATATACAAGAGGCTAATAAAAATATAAAAATGTGGGTGGTAAGCTAAAACCACCCATACAATGAGCCATAATTTCAATGCATTAATAAAACATGAACTAAGTAAATCCCAATTGCCAACAAAACCCTTCCAAGTTGCCAAGCCTTGTTAAATAAAACTATAAACAAAAGATCAGTTTTCTATTTCTTTTTCATATGAATCTTAAGGGAAATGAAGAAAACTTATGAATCCCGAGCAATTTTAACAATCTGGTTGTACTTGTACCATGTTTTATTATTTATTGTTTAACTAGCAGTTGCCCGCAACACCGTCTGCATAGCATTCGTTTATTGCTATCCCGCGGGAACAATGCAATATTCTGGAATAAAAACTACCCTATGTCCATCCCTGGGACTCAAACTATCTGTTTACCGAATTTCATCTAAATTGGTTCAGTGGCTTAGATGTGATGAGGTTACAAACACCAAACAGACTCACAAACTTTCGCATTTATAATATAAAGTGGGATTCATGCATTCATATCACTTACCGAGAGTGTTGTATTTCCTGATGATGCAGGACACAGCGGGTGTGGAGAGGATGCCGTCCTGACCCACCAGTAACTTAGCAACCTAAAACTCATAAAAAATCATAATTATTTATATTTTATTCCGTTGTACTTAGTTTCATATCCTTATCTTTATGCTGTGCTATTAACCTGTCAAGCGCCAGGCTCTGAAAAATGTATGTGGCCATAGTGCTTACAAATTTTGTTGACTCAATTTTTTTGGAACTAGGGAGAGCAGGTAGGCTTCGTACAGAGGGAGCATTCGTACAGTAGTCATATCTCCACTACCAAACACATTGACGCCATTGTATTTGTGTGCGTGACTCCCACTCACACGCATAGGCTAACCGCGGAGCGGGGCGGCACTGCGGCGGCCAGCTTCGTCAGGGCAGATCGAAACGTGTTTTCGCTCCACGTAAGTAATTTTTGGATTCAGTTTTGAATGCGTTTATCTCTAATAACTTTTTCTCGAATCGTTTACGTTATTATCCATGGGTTATATGTTAATGCTCTAGTTTTTCGTGTTAACGTTATTTTTGACATAATCTTAACGGGTATTTTTATTTTGATTTAATTTCTTGCTTTTTTGTGTTGGGGTGCCTTCGTGCATTGATGAGTGGGGTAGATTCGTACTGTACGAATGTACCCCGAGTTAGTATTTATGGTTTTTTTTATTGTTTCAGTCTTGCCTCGAATATACGTAAATAAAAAAAACTGGCAACGTGCGAGTCGGACTCGCGCACAAAGGGTTCCGTACCATTATCTATACAACATTAGACGTTAGCAAAAAACGGCAAAAAATCAAGTGTGTTGTATGGGAGCCCCCCTTACCTAAATATTTATTTTATTTTAATTTAATTTTTTTTCTTAAAGGGATTATAAAACTAAAAAATCTGTGAATATTTCAAGCGTCTACCTGTTGCCGTTATTAATATCAAGCAAAAAAACTGTAAAACAATTACGTTTGTTGCATGGGAGCACCCCTAAGTATTTATTTTATTCTGTTTTTAGTATTTATTGTTATAGTGGCCACAGTTTTGCTTAGTTTGGGACTAGGTCAATTGGTGTCAAGTGTCCCATGATATTTATTTATTTATTTATTATAATCTGTGAAAATTTTAAGTATCCAACTATTACGACTCAAAGAGACAGAGCCCTGTGACAAACGGACGGACAGACAGACAGACAGACTGCGGAGTCTTAGAAATAGGGTTACGTTGGTACCCTTTGGTACGGAACCTTAAAAAGGGAACTCGAACAGGGCAGGTAGACGAAGAAAACAATGAAATCTGCTATACAGGAGATCTTAGACAAAACCTTGTCTATTAGAAAAGCTGGTCAAAATTATGGTATCAATCGACAACACTTAAACTCGCTTAACAAAGTTCCACAAGAAAACAGTTGCTGAAAACGATGGTACATAGGTACAATCCCAAAGCGTGTGTTTAGCTCGAAATTTGCATCGAATCAAGTTGAATGCTTTGAACAACTACATCACGGGGTGGACTTTGGACTAAGCAATTAATAAAAAAACTGTTATTTTGATTAAGACTGAATTATAATATGATTACGTGTTATTTTCGACCTCATTAAATATTTGTAGTTTGTATAAATTGCTTTTTGTGACTCTGTACGGAGGCTCCCGACTATGTACGAATGTGCCTTCCACCGTGTACGAAGCTACCCCGAGCGTGAGGTGCTTTCGTACGTTTCTCATTTTTTGGGGAAACAGTCACAACTTTGAAATGTTGCTATTTGGCAACTCTAACGAATACTACTATGGTAACTAGATATATAGGCAATGTGGTAGTGTTTCAATTATTTTGAAATTAGGTACTGGTTAATTTTTACAAGGCCTAGAGTAAAAAGTGTACGAATCCTACCTGCTTTCCCCTACTTCAGACAGGGCTTTGTGGTCAAAACACCAATTCATTCAATGTTTTTTTTTTATATTTATTTATTTCCCTGTAAACTGTAGAGTACAATATCTATATCATCAATACTATTAACAGAACTTGTATCTCTAAATCTATAATTTTTCTGAGTGAACTTTATGAACATTATTTCAAGGGTCTATTTTGAGACATATTGAATATAGAGAAATATGAGTTTTTTTCAAAGTAGTGACGATATAATAGATGTTGCAGTCCATGATGCTCTGCAAGAGCACAGAATAGTCCATGACTGATGATAAGCAAGATTATGTACAAAACATGGAGAATATCTATGAGCTTGATAACATGAAAATAACCATTTTGTTAACAATAACCAAATGAAAAAGAGGGCCAGTAGGTCAGTATAATAATATTCTGCAAATACGATACATTTTTTTAAATTATAAAGTAGGTAGTTACATTTTCGAGTCAGTTTTAATAAATATGTTTTACTGTTTAGTAAAAAGGTTTCTTGAGCCTAAAATTTTACTATTAGAACAACCATAATTTTAAAACCATAATGATACTTAGTAAACATACAATAGGATAAAATAAATGTTAAGAGGTTTGTTCTAAAATATTAACTCACCCCATTGCCAGCGCTGATTTTTATGATTTTATCTACGACTTCTTTCACGAGGTACCTCCCATCTCCACCGACCACCAGCGTGGAACCAACAATGCTGTCTTTATTCGCATTCAAAATACACTGAATAAAGTTTTCTGTATAGTTTTCTTGAAGGAAAACTTTAACTCTTTTACGTAAACCGCTAGTACCCGGTTTTTGGCCTTCGTACGGGGTAGTATTGACAGTAACAACGCTCGGCATTTTCACTAAACGACAAAATATTCTGGGCCGCTACTTTAAAGCGAGTTATCTCGCCAATGCGTACTTAATAAATAACTTTATTTATCTCCCAGTTCGTAAGGTCAATTAGTACGGGACGGACGGGCGGGCGCCGAACTAATTCGTAGCTGTCAAACGGAAGGTCAATCAAGGTCACAAATGGATTGCGTTCAGAAACTCGTGTATTATTTTGGTTTATTGGCTACAAATTATTGCACTAAATTTTAACTAAAATTGTAGAAAATATTTGCAGAGAGGGATAGGTACACTGCTGCTTACAATAACCATGAAACTAACTTTATGTGTATAACGGATGATCGGCGCATCTATACTACATTTATTTTAACATTTGAAACTTAACGGTAAGCAAACAACGAGACTATTTAAAATTGTGTTAACTTCTGTAATAAAAACATAATAAATACCGCTAATAAATGTACATGTAGGCATTTTTAATCCATTTGTGTTCGAAATACCGAGAAACGTGCGTTACAATTTGACCGTTAATTCAAACCTTAAATTAAACGGAGTATATGTTATATTTTAAATACATGACCGCAGCTGTAGCTCGTGAATGTACTCACCATGGTGTGTATTCAATATTGGTCCCTTTACCTTTGCCGCACAGTTTACTTTAAAAAATATTTATAAGAGGCGCGATAAGCATAGACTTTTAATTTGTTTCTGTAAGTAAGCAATCGTTCGTTATTGTAGTTTCCGTAAGAATCATGTAAGAATACACATAAATGGTACTACTATGGGTACTTTTCCTATATGATAGGGGGAAAACGCCGGAAATCACCGCCGTCCATGGACATCCATAACAAAGTTGAGTCACGGACGAGTTGTCGACCCTTGAGGAATAGTGTCGATTTTTAAAGATCCCCAAGTTGTACTTCTCCAGACATTAAAAAAAAACTATCCATGTTGTCTAAGTCCAGGGTTAAACAAATTGATAGTTTACTCTGTGTTATGGATTATTACTATTATTACTTTGGTACATTTTGACTACCTATTTAAGGTTAGCATGTAACTGTGAGTTAAATACATAGTTAACAACTCTGGTCCACGAAAATTCGCCTAAAAAGGTTTAAGCTTTAGTGTAGGCGTACTGAGTGATATTTCTAGGAAAATGAAACAACATTATGAAAAAGTAAGCCTTTAATCTGACAAGCAAAACTTAAAAACGATCGTGCAAAACTCTCTTAAAAATCTAAAAAAAAAACAAAAGGGAATGCATAACTCCTTATACCCGCTTATAGCTATAGCATCAAATTAATTGTGAGTTGTTCGTATTTCATAATCACTTAAAATGATTACGTTACACATCTCATAATCATACTTTAAAAACGATTGATCAAATCACAAGTTCATGATTAAAATTACATCCGATCTTAAAAGAAACCAAATAAAAAGTAAAGTAATCGATACATAATTCCGTGGTTTATGTTTCAGATGAAAATTGTTCAATAGCACCAGATCACGAAAATTATGTACCAAAACTTCACTATTCAAATTACAAAAATACATGAAAAAATATCATTACAAAAAGCATTCACATTAAATTAGCATGTTAATAAGGTTAAAATAAAAAATGCACATGTATAAATGTAGTAAAAAAACCTAAATTCATAATCATAACACATAACGATTCGTGATAAATATTTAAAATGTTAACTGATTAAAATATAACAGTTTTTCTGTGACCGTCGATTGTGAGTGTCACTGCGGGGTGATATCAGAACATATTGTGCTTACTGGTAAATGAGTCCTTTTTAAAATCAAGTCAAAAGCGCGGTCCATTCAATACTTTGATGTAACTGATTGATTTTTCATACGTCAGTGGCCAATCCTGATAACTTCCTTTAGAGCCATATTCTTCAAAATATGATATTGAAAAGGAGAAACCATTGGCGTTAACCTGATCTCTGATAATTGCAATTTAAACCAACCGTCGCGTTATTTCCAATAGTGAAATAATCAAATATTAAAAAGCATCGAAATGTAATAACGAAAATCAATATTGTATTTGTCGAAACGTAATGCTAAAAGGTTAAAATCAAGAAATAAAACATGCTTCCTCTAGAGCTAATTGTGATTAAAATCTAGTTATCCTTAATTCTATCGGCGCTTGGCCCGTTTACTTCAACAATAGTCTATCAAACATCACTGTCGTTCGCTTTGAGCTATCATAAAAAATCTATTAAAAAAGAAAACAACTTAAAACTAGGTACAAAATAAAATCTCATAGCAATCAACGGGCGATAACATTTGCATTAGGCCTCTTGGACTAGGATGCCATAGTTAATACTGATCCCATGTCTTAAAGAAACGTCGATCAGGCACACTACCTACCTTCAGAATAGGAACGTTTGTAAAATCTCACAACCATTTTAGGAACAGCCAAATACCTATGGTTTCTAACTTCTGTAAGGCACGCAATTGAGATCACTGATTCTATTAAAGAGCAATTTTATCATGATATCTATATTAACTCAATATATTATACTCTTAACAGTCAGTACAATCAGTCTTCGTATTATAATCAGCCTTTTATTTGGGTCGCATTGGAGCAATAAGATTACTAAATATTGATAAGAAAGCTAACTTTACTTTCAGTAGTTTAGTACTAACAGCAAATGAAGATACAACCAACAGTCATAGGTTTGCACGTCGTTTTACCTAGTATACTTATTTTTATTTAATCTATATCTTTATAAAATTTATCATTGATTTAAAATTTAAAACATGGGTCATGATTTTCATTAGCTGTGATACTAGACTAGTTACATAATTTATTCATTACTGATCAACATTGTCTGAATAATATACTAGTTAAATCAAATATCATTGCTGCAATATCAACCCAAATCTTAGTTCTACATTTTAGACGACAATTTATAAAGTATCTCAGAAATGGAATGAATATTTGAAGCGGAATACACATTCTGCTTTGGTTCAAGAAAGGTGCAATTTATATTACGGAATCCGTTTGGTCACTTTGTGGAATTATGTCATTGCCATATAAATCGCACCTAGTTGTCAGGCCTGCCATATGTAGAGCCAAACACATGCTTCTCAACCTGGGACTTCCTACCAATTACTAACTCTGTGTTCTACAGGGCTGCAGGGGGCTATATTACGAAACTCGAAAATCGACACGAACGATACGAACTTCGATTTTCGAACTTCGGAGTAGGCCCTCAGCTCTAGGCCACTGGTGACTTCTACCAGAGTCAGTATGGGGAATTACTAGACTGTATTCACAATTTACGACTCAGACACTACAGTTTAACTAACGGATATATACGTGACCTGAGGCGTGGCGAGTCAGTTTCCTCTTCATTGCGTGTGCTACCTTACCACTGTACCTACCTAAGGGGAACATAATGCAATGAATAGAAGACGCTCGCCGTATCGCCAGTCGCGCGTATTCGTGGCCGGTCCGTAATTGGACATCATAGAGCTAGCATGTATTTAGCTTGACTTCGGCATGGTCTAAAATGACCCCAGGGAAAAATTTGGGGAAAGGTCGGGAGTTAAGGGCCCATAGCCATGGTCTGTATACATCATACATCAATCAAGACTACCTAGCATCAAGGTCATCTAGTTATCTCACACAAGCATTTTGGTGATTTTGGCGTTAAAGGTTCGGTACCCAAAATGTCAAAAACCAGACTACAATTTCTTCCTGTCCATGTTACAGGCATAATATTCTACTCTGAAACTGTACGTAAGGCTATGCGAATGAAAAAAATCGATGGACATTTGCTACTAAAAAAAAAGTACGGTAATTTGTGATACTTGGGTCTTAAACTAGTCATTGTTGCATGAACCATATAAATTTTACTTCCGAGCACGAAACCCTTCTTCTGACCGATTTTTAGTCAAACATTCCAAACGACTTTGTGAGAATTCGATAACATTATGAGCAGTCAACTGCAAAGAGATCGATACAGCCAAAGTTACATAGATAAGTAGGTATACACGACCTTCAAGTCAATAAAGTTGCGTGTACTTACCTACATATTATAAAGCTTTTTGTAATTTTGGCCCCATCGATATTTTTGTAGGCGACTGGACGCCAGGGTTAAAAAATATGTATGATGCTGTCAAAAAGACAATGTGATTGACCAGCGTTTTGCCGTGGTCTGTTGAGCCTTGGTTTCTATGCAGAGTTTAGCCCCTTACTTCAAAAATGAAAAGTATACCCAACCGGATATGAAGAGTACTTGATAATGTTGAACAAGTTCTATGAAATTGCGTGACTTCCCTCTTCACTGCTTCATCGTTACTCTCCGCACAGTGGTTGTCAACACACGCAATAAGCTACGTACGCATTATGCGGTTAACCGCGCTGTTTTAGCGCGCCGTCCCTCTTCAAAGTATCGCTTGAGAAAGAGACGGCGCTCTAAAACAGTATAGTGCGTGCGTAGTCAGGAAATCTCCGCAAAGTCCGGGCTAGGGTATGAAGTAGGGGGTTTCAGCGGGGCTACTCTGAAATTCGAAAATCGAAGTTCGTGTTTCCGTCTTTCTGACGCTTATACTATTTAAGACGAGATTGAGAGGGACGGTACGACACGAACTTCGATTTTAGAATTTCGGAGTAGGCCCTTATTGTAAATTGTCGTCACGGGGGAGTCTACCATTTGACCTGCACGAGGGCACCGGTGTTGTATTGTGGGGATTGGATGAGTTTCCTCTCGGCGCCCGGCGCGGCGGAGCCTTTGAACTGGCTCGCTTGTTGTTGCAGCTCTGTGAATAGAATTTTTGACTTGAGATGGCCGTAAACTTCGTGTTTATGTTGGATCTAGGCGACATAAAAATGATGTTTTTATACTCTAGTGCATAAAGTAAAATCTATGCCAAAGACCAAAGCCAAACAGGCTCCAAAAGTCACAAACAAAAAAGTTTAGAAAATAAAGTTTTTTTTTCTAAAATTCTTGTCTACTCGTGACCACAACCGCTTCAATGTGTTCGAATCGAAACGTCGAGGTCATTTTAGCAGTAAATAGTTGGTGATTATGTAAATCCCGAAAAATAATTTAGTTCTGAGTGGGAATAGCGAAAGTTTCAAACAAAATCTTATGCTGGCACTTCACTTCGCACATTCATCGAAATATTTGCGTGTACGAAAGAGATGTAATATTTTATTTCTTCCATGAGCAATGGAGATGTCAATAACGCAGAATACACAACAACTGAAGTGCCACCATTACATAGGTAGGTACATTTCGTTGAGTAAACGTATAGTGAAACAAACCATATAGATATTAGCAATACCTGCGATGATTAGCAGCATCTTTCTGCGAGCTCCGAAGGCGGTGACGCCTATCTCAGTCAGATCGGCCTCGTTCAACGACGCAAACGTCGACATGTCTAACTCGTGCTTCTTGAACAAGTCTGGCAAACAGGACGTTATAATTAACACAACTTGTTATACTTATTAGGTTGGATGGCAATTTGAATGGCAAGTACGGACAGCAGCGTATTTTTTTATATGATAGAGGGAAAACGAGCAGGCGGGTCACCTGATAGAAAGCAATCACCGCTGCCCTTGGACATCAATAACAAGCCGAGTTACGTATGCGTTGACGGCACTTTGAGAAATAAGTAGTATAGGTACATAGTTTTGACTCCTTACTACCTAATAATTGTAAATGCGAAAGTAACTCTGTCCGTCCGTCTGTACCTCTAGTGTCTGTCCAGTTACCTTTTCACGCTTAAGCCGCTGAATACAAACACTAGGACACGCTAGTAGAGACGAACGCAGTTTAGTATTTTACTACCGTACTGCTTCAACTAAACACTCGCGCCAAATGAAGCGGATTGAAGTTTGAGATTTCCGATACCACTTAATAGAAAAAGTAGCTTATGTGTTATTCCAGTTGTCCAGCTATGTAGATCCCACCTTTCATCCGAATCCGTCACATCATTCAAGCGTGAAGGAGTAGGTACAAACAGTAGGTACTCACAAACTTTCACAGTTAAATAATACTAGCTTTTGACCGCGGCTTCGACCGCTTGGAATTCGGTTATCGCGCGCTGTTCCGGGATTAAAAGTAGCCTATGGCACTCTCTGGCCCATAAACTATCTCTGCCAAAAATCACGTCGATCCGTCGCTCCGCATCGACAAAGACGGACAAACATACAAACACTCGCATTTATAATATTAGTAAGGATAATTAGGATAGCTATGTGCAATGTACACTGACCAATATACTTGTGCAGTCCGATGTCCCGCAGTAGATCGTACAGCTGGGTGTAGCGGCAAGGCTTGATGGCCTGTGGGGGGGAGGGGGAGGCCTTCTCCACTATGTTTGGCCGTACCAGGTCTGATCGATTCCATGCTTTGTCAGGCTGGAAATAACATAGTATAAGTGTCGAAAATGCAACAAGTTAGGTAAATTAAGGTAATAAAACTTCAGCACGTTCCTCCTACATGTAGTAAAAACTGTCCGTAGATTGTGAGAAAATCAGCTACTAATTTAAAAGGAAGGTTGGAATAATTTTGTATTTCGAAGTAACTATTTCTATGAAAAACAAAGTTAAGTATTAAAAAAAAGTCAAACAGTTTTATTTTTCCCTAAGACGATGTTTGAAAAAAAAAAAACACTACAGGATGATTCGGGAGGAGATGTAAGCACTAAGCAGGACCAACTCTAGCGAATTTAATCAATTAGTAAGGCTATTAGATATCGTACCAGTAGATATCTACATATTTATTAGATACATAAACGTTATTTTTTGTAATGTTGCAAAAAAAAAGTATTAAGTAAATTTGAATCATTAACTAAGTGCGGGTCACTGCAATTAAAAGTGTGGGAGGTTTACTTAAGTAAATATGATTGTGAACGATCCATTATCATATCAATTACTGAAGGCCTGCTAAAGGCTTGGCCTTTCGGTTCGTGGCCGCCACTCAAGGACTTTTTTCCCTCAACGTTTATCTTTTCCTCGAGCGTTATATACTTATAGCCCACCCATTGCCACTTCAATTTCGAGCTATGTTTGGTGGCTTTAGTCGACAATAATGTAATATTTTGTTTTGTGTGGTCACTTTCTCTTACCGTGGTATTAGCGTCCTTCAAGTTAATCGGTCCGGGCGAGGTGTGGCTGAAGAAGTAGCCCGACCAGCGAGGCGTCGGCATGCGGTAGTTGCTGCCAACCTTCTCTTGCATGGCCTAATAACAAGATTAAATATTACATTACTGCAGAGTCCGCGAAATAGGGGATTGCCGCCCGAGTAGTTATAGATGGCCGAGTGCTAATTTTATAATCGTTAGGGCTAATGGTGGGCAAAATGTTTGGCGGTGGTTACCTTGCTGGCTTCGGCCTTCATCTTGCGGTACTCTGTCAGCGGGGACAGCTTGCCGAGCGTCTCAAGAGTTTTCTTCTCGCAGCCGGGCGCGCGCCGCTCCGATAGCGGCATGTCCGATATTATACTCGCTATTTCTGTTTGGGGGGGATTAAGATAAGGTTACTCAGGTATAAGTAATTAACATTAAAGTCCCTCTTGAATGCAGTATTGCGTCAAAGTATCCGCCACATCATGAATTCCTAGGCATATCATAACCCGCCTCCATTACATGACATACTAAGACTTGGCCAGACTCTGGTCTACTCAGCTCATACCGGACCGGATCAAAGGACGCAGAACGCTGGATAAAAACCTCTTTTAGGATCAAAGAATTCGCTACGTTATAGAGGTCGCCATCCGACAAGCTGTAAAACCCATCAGAGACAAAGGGGCTGCTTCACCATCCATTGATTAGTGTTAACTGACGGTTAAATGTGATGCCGTCTTCGTCTATTCGAACAAAACAAATAGAGAGGGCATCACATTTAACCATCAATGGATTGTGAAACAGGCCCTAACAGTGTAACAGTACCTAACAGTCCGTTCGAGCAAAAAATACAGAGTTAAGCTACGTACCTACTATTATTATATGTGGTTAACCGCGCGGTCTTAGCGCCGTTCCTCTTTAAAAAGTATCGCTTGAGACAGCCGGCACGATAAAACCGCGCGGTTAGCCCGCATAGTGCGTACGTAGCGTTAGGGTCTCCCCACATTTAACGACACGGAATCTGCAAAAGGCTAAAGAAAGAACCCTTTGTCTATGCAATAAGAGCGAAAAAGACGTTAACGCGTTGGTAGGCGTCGACCGAGCCGATCCAAGCCGAACCTTGCCTTTTTAGCTCTTATTGCGTGGACATAAAGGTTTTTTCTATAGGATTTTGCCGAGTCCGCGTTGATAGATGTGGAGGTGAAGTGAGAGGGAAACATACCCTGTTGTGAGCGATCTGTGGTGTCGGCGGACGGCGCGGGGCTGTGCGTCTTGCCGCTGCTGATGGGAGACACGGACGGCGACGCTATGTTGCTGCTTTCGCCACCTGAAACACCACAGCAATCATGACGTGTTCTCAATAATATATTTGGTCTCACCTGGAATATTATTGGAACGTTTCAACCGTCTCATTTTCGTGGTCACATTCCTTATTTCGGGATTTCAGCGGGAAAGGTTTTTTATTTCTAAAAGGGGGAAAACGAGCATGCGGGTCACCTGATGGGAA
The DNA here is from genome assembly GCF_025370935.1 of Choristoneura fumiferana. Taxonomy (NCBI): domain Eukaryota; kingdom Metazoa; phylum Arthropoda; class Insecta; order Lepidoptera; family Tortricidae; genus Choristoneura; species Choristoneura fumiferana. Next base: position 2,848,108 of record NC_133494.1, read on the forward strand.
GCAATCACCGCCGCCCATGGACACCTGTCAACACGAGGGGTATCACAGGTGCGTTGCCGACCCTTTGAGAGACTGACAGGCTCGTTTTTTAAAGATCCCTAAGTTGTACCGCTCCGGCAATACTGTTCCAGGTCCAGGAAGCTGGTTCCATACTTTAGTCGTGCGTGGGAAAGTTTCGTGAGGATGAAATGCGGTAGTGAAACAATCCAATCCAAAATTATGACAAACATTACATTATGATTTCTTTTTATTTGACTGGATGGAAAACGAGCAAGTGGGTCTCCTGATGGTAAGAGATCACCACCGCCCATAAACATCTGCAACACCAGGGGTATTGCAGATGCGTTTCCAACCTAGAGGCCTAAGATGGGATACCTCAAGTGCCAGTAATTTCACCGGCTGTCTTACTCTCCACGCCGAAACACAACAGTGCAAGCACTGCTGCTTCACGGCAGGATTAGCGAGCAAGATGGTGGTAGCAATCCGGGCGGACCTTGCACAAGGTCCTACCACCTGCAACGTGAATGTATGACTATCAAAAATTATACGACTCGATACGCACGGCCACGAATACTGTTTGCTTCGCATACCTCTCCCGATCTTTGGCGAGGTGCGGTGCATTTGTGATTCCGGTCTATTTCTGGATTACGTAGCCATAACTTCTACTTACGACCAACAGCAAGCAGCCACTGGCCCAATGCCCATAGATTGACTTACCAGAAATATTATGTGTGTCGAGGGAGACGGAGCTTCCAGTGAAGTTGCTCTGGTAGCCACTGCTGGCTTGCGAGCTGGAGTTGAGGAGCTGGCTCAGAGTCGTCTGCGGACAAGGAACCGCGTCAACCATGAAGTTACAAACCACTAGCAAAATTTGAATTTTAAAGTTACATATTTTGCAAATCCAAAAACAGAAAGAAAAGCGTGAATTGAAAAATAATTATCCTAAAATTTGCAACATTATTTATTGAGAGATTTATCCAATGAATGACACACCAGATCATGGGGTACACAAGAAACAAATATTGTTATTATTGTAAGTACTTACAACGTCATAATTATGTAAAGTATGGGTTTCATAGGTGCTATTGGGTGTAATTTGGTGTGCCAAATTACAACAGACACAGCATGCAAGCCATCGGCATCCATCTAATGTGCCGTAAGGTACATAGATGTCAATGATGAAAGCGAACATTTCGCATTGGATCACTTCTCTTCTCTCCCCCTTTATTAAACTCCTCCCTTTAATTCATACGTTGGTAAATAAATAGGTCAAAGACTCACAGGCCTGCCTTCAGGAATCTGCTGATAGGCTTGTTGCATAACCATCGGCTGTTGCATTGTGCTCATATCGGCGCCGCTAGAAAGAGCTGTAAATAAACAACGTTAAAATTTAAATTAAAACGTGTGCTTCGAGTTAGTATTAGTAAAAGAAAAAAAATATAACAAAAAAAATTAACCGACTAGAAAAACCATGAAAATAATTTTCTACTAGTCTGAAGTCGGTCGGTGCCTCAGCACGAGCCAGCAGGAGTGATTGAGGCCCAATATAAAGTGCGTAGGTGAGGTAGATGACTATAGCTTCACTCCTGCTGGCTCGTGCTGAGGCACCGACCGACTTCAGACTGGTAGAAAATTATTTTCATGTTTTTTTGTAGTCGGTTCAATTTTTTGTTATAATTTTTTTTTCACCCTTTTTAGTGTAAATAATCTAAGATACAATAGTTTCATGTCAACTGCTCGTCACCTCTTACAAAAGATTGCTTTTTCCGATGCAGAGACTTTCTTTATTGAGGAGTACTGGTGCTTCACCACCCATTCCATTTCACCATATGCATTACGAGGAGCATAAATTGCTTAGCAACTGTGTTAAAGTAATTGAAATTCAACCCGTGAAATACTTGTTACTGAGTAGTAACTCCGATGGTCAACTGCGGTCTTCATCATCAGTTCCACTTCACCAAATGATGATTTTCAAGAGCAAATGCACGAGTTACTACTAAATATATCAAAATTACCATAGGTGTCCCTACAACATTTGAAGAATTCCCTCGATTTCCTTAGGATCCAATAATCAGATCCTAATTTGGTGCTTATGGGACCTAATTCAAAGCATTCTTAGACGAACGCAAAAAAAAACAAATCGGTTCATAAATGACGGAGTTCTGAGGTAACCAACATAAAAAAAAAATACAACCGAATAGATAACCTCCTTTTTTTGAAGTCTGTTAAAAAAAGAAAAAAAAGTGGTGAACTACAATCTTACACGTCCAAGAGAGCTATGTCTGCACTGCATTATGGACCTCCGCAAAGTAACGCTTGAACCAGTGAATCAGGGGTCAAATTCCTTTTTTAAAATAAATCAAATTAATAATAAGAAGAACACTCACGATTCCACGATCCGCCCTGATTCTTGTACATGACATTGCTAGGATTAGGCACACCCATACTTGGATAATGGAACTGACCAGCCCTCGGCTGAGGGGACGGTATGATCCACGCATTGGGGTACACCGGGGGAGTAATAGCCACGGGGGACAACGGACTGGGGTACCCGCCAGGGGTCGGTGGCTGATTGTACATTGGACTCCCAATGTTGAAGTTGGCTAGCTCTAGCTGAAGGTTGTAGGGGGAGCAGGGGGAGTTGGTGATGTTTGGAAGAGGGTGGGAGGGGGAGAATGGATTGTAGACCCCGAAATTAGGCATGGCCGTGTTGAACGCTGGGATGTTGTATGATTCTGGAACTTCTGCTGTAATGACGGGCTCGTTGCCGCCTAGGAGTTCCCGGCGCGCTTCGTAGATATCACCTGGTGAAAGAAACAAATTTACGTCACCCTAAGTACGGATTGGGAGCTTCACGTAGGTACGTGTGTGCAGGTCTCACGATGTTTTCCTTCACCATAAAGCTCATCATCATCATCAACCGGAAGACATCCACTGCTGAACAAAGGCTGCTTAAAACGAGACAGCTCGCCACTTGGACCCGCCGGTTTCCCGCAACTCTCACGATGTCGTCAGTCCACCAAGTGGGAGGGCTGCCAACCTTCGTCTTACGGTTCGTGGTCGCTAACCGAGGACTTTACTCCCCCAACCTAAAAATGCTAAAAGCTCATAGCTAGAACTAAAACTCATAGTAAATTTCAAATGGAATTTTGAACATAAATTCCGAAGCGTGTGAGCTCTGACTTGCACAATCCTCTGTTCGTGAGGCCATAGTCTCAACTACTAGGCTTATGATTTTAAAAATGATGTAGGTAAGTATAGAATGATGATGTCTACTCACCCGCACATCTCTCAATCCCCTTGATGACTACCGAAGCAATTCCCTGCTTCGGTTTCCGCCGAATGTTGATGTACACGTTATACTTCTGCATAAGCTTTATGGCCGCTTCTGGGTCCAGGCGGTACGCTTCCTCTGAAACGTCGAAGATCACCACCAGGGGGAGGCTTCCCTGTTGGAGAAATGAAGGGGTTTAGACTACTATACGCGGAGCTGAAGGCTCTAATGAGGGCTATCGTTTTTTGTCTCACTAGATGGCGCACTGTTGCGTGAGGTTTTTAAGTATGGCTTTCAAAGTCTGTTATTACGGGCGTGAAACAGAGTTTAGATTAAAACCATATTTAATACACCTTAAAACCGTACCATAAAATATCGAGCATGCCACAGTGTTGCATAGTCCCCGTTTTGTTCGGAAAAAAGGGTGGACAAAGGTTTCCGAAAGACAAAACTGTCTCAAAACACAGACATTCATTGCCCCGGAACGCATATTTGCCATAATTAATTTCAGATATTGCAAAATATTCACAAAATTATTCTAATTATAAATAAACCCGCGTAGCTCACCCAAAAACTATGAGATTTGACATTTCGGAGACCTCACGCTACACTAGCGCCTCTAGTGGCGAATTCATTCGCGATAGCCCTCATTGTCTCTATTGGGACCGTGCAAAGCCGGTGGTGGGGGGAGCCGAAACGATCACAGCGCTCTCTACGGCTAAAAATTAAACCAACTTGTGCAGATGCGACATATGAAAAGATGTCGCATCGAACCATTTCGATGGAAAGATTTTGCTTCACAGCGGCTTGAATGGCGCAGGATTGTGCTGAGGCAAGTTCGCGACTTTAAAGGACAGCATAAAGGCGACCTCGACGCTAACCATAGGCGTATATACAGGGGGGGCGGGTGGCCCGTGCCCACCCCAGTATAGTCTAGTGCCTACCCCAGGATGTTGGGCTACCGCTTCAAAATTCTATAATACTGATATCTTCACAAATCCAGGCCAGCCCCCCTCCCCCCCTTGAAAAACAACCCTAGATACGCCAATGACGCTAACTAAGATTAGTTATGTAAGAACTGTAACTTACCATCAGCTGCTGTCTCGCCGCGTACACATCCTTGATCTGCCCCTTGATAGTCACACAGCTCTTCTTGATGACCGGGATGTTGGGGTCGTCAGCGTCAGGGAACATGATCTCGGTGTTAGTGCCCTTCATGATGACCTTTAACTGCTCAGCGGCCCTGCCGACTACCACTGAGTGGTGGATGGGGGAGATTTCCAATGTCATTTGCACGCTGGTATGCATCTAAAAGAGAAACATAAAGTAAGTACTTGATGAAAAATGTACAGTCAGCAACAAAAATATACATACGCTTGAAGTGCTAAAAATATGTATACAGGACTTTATTGCCTGAACATTAAGGTCGTGTATACATATTTTTTGCACTTTGGCTGTATTCATATCTTTGTTGCTGACTGTACAAACGGAGCTATATCGCTGTCTGTCACTTACGTGCCCGCCTGTCACGTAAATTTTACAGACAAATGATTGGAACTACTTGCAATCTTAAAATTTTCATAGTAGCATCAAAGCAAAAAAAAAAATTTTTTTTAAGTATGGTGCGAAATAATATTTTGACCTACCCCATCGAGTTGTGTGTACCTAATAGTTTAGAGCTCGTTGAGTAGGTAAGTCTATGAGAGGTAAGTAAATATCGTATTTTTTGCTTAAAAAATATTGGAAAACAAAGGAATGAGGAGCCCACCAAAGTCGGTTTTCTTACAAAATGATGTTCCGACGAATTTGTATACTCACCGCCAGCTGTCCGCACATATAGTTCATCAAAAGCCCCGTGGCCTCCATAGTGCCTTGCACCTCCCACTGTACACCTTTGACGACCAGCAAGTTGGCGTGCAACTTAGGCCGGTTACGGAGCATCACCTGTTATAGTCCAAGGAAATATATTTGTGATAAAAAAAACCTTTTTTTTGGTGACTGTACATTATTTTTATCGAATGTTTTTTTTTAATTCAAGTTATTAAAAGGGCATATGACATTTTTCGCCACTGCCTATCGAAAGTACCTAGGTACAAAACACGCATTAAACATTGACAATAAATATCTATCATAGTTAATGGCCATCTGCCACTCTAGGTAAGTCGATCAGTCTCACCTGCACATTGTACTGCTCCTGTATTTGTTGGACGTACGGCGAGTTGATGTCAGGAAGTGGCTGCGAGGGCGCCACTATCGGCAGTTCGAAGCAGAAGACTAACGGCGTCAGCGCCTGTTGAAATAACATAGCTATGCAATAGTTTGTAGGTCTTGCTGCTGCTGAGACTACATAATCTAGGGAAGAGATCCCTTTAAAGGATAATTTCGCCTTTGTACATCTCTTTCCTTTGTTAACTAATTTTCATATGTTTTATGTCCAATAAAAAGTTACAATACCATACAAATTGCTGATATTGAGAATATTTTGTGATATTAGCCGGTACAGATCAGTCTAAATCAATTAAAATTCCGGGGAATAAATTTACTAACGCTATGAATTCCCACAAATTACTTCGTGGGCTTCATATTGTATGGATTGGATCCACAGATATGGATTACACTAGATTACGCAAATGCATCTACTTCGCGTGTCCGAACCCCGACCAAACGTCGGAGATTTTTTTATCCTGAATAATAATCCTATCGATTAGTAGTACAAAATAGCGAGTGTTTTTTATTTTTATTTTAGTTGGTTCGAGTACCGGGCGAGGCAAGCTAGTTTTAGAAAACCTTTAAATGCAGTTTTATTTCTTTAGAGGCTCCAATAAAGAGATCTCTCTCCAGGCAGGTGTTATGCCTGGGGACCAAAGTCCGCAGGAAGAGCGTAGGACTCGTTTGGATTAATATTTTTTTGTATTTTCTTTTATTTCATTGTATACAGTAGTTTTTAAGTATTTTATTTGTAATTATTTTATGTTGAAAAAATGACTTTCTGCCAAGTTTCTTGCGGCGCATTCTTCTTGGCAATGATGGTCTTTCCGAAAGCGCAGGTAGTTTAAAAAATGACGTGTAAAAGTGCCCATTGCGGCCTATTTACTGAATAAATGATTTTGATTTTGATTTTTGATTTTGGAGTTTCTATATGTGCTCACTAGATGGCGCTAGGAGGCTACACGCACATAGGAGTCCTATGATAGGACCTCATCACAAACTTTCGCATTTATAATACTAGTAGGATTACTCACTCGCACTCTAGCTCTGGCTCTCTCCACGCGCTCCATGTCCCCAGCGATGGACACCTGGTTGCTCTTTTCGATGGAACTGGTCCGGTTGGAGTCCGGGAAGTGGATGTGGCAGCCGGTCTCCTCCATCACGCGCTTTATGGTCAGACCTCCCTGGGAATCGAAGACTAGAGTTAATCTATGTTTATCTCGATGCAAAATGACATACAGAGGTAACAGACGTATAAGTCTGTTACTTTTTCAGTTTTCAGCACAGGCGGACAGACAGACAGTGTTACTTTATAATAGTAAGGGTTGTAAAAAAATTAGCAATTTAATTTAAACTGAAAAACTAGGTAACAAAGTTGCGTTGCCTGAATGAATTTGCTCGTATAAACTTTTAGGCTTCTCCAATATTACCTACGCCATAATGTAATACGTAATACCTACATACAGTGTATGAAATGGTTAAAGTATCTATTTAGCAATCATTATCATCATCATCATCGTCATCCCGCAATCATTATATCCGTCTAACTACTGGGCACAGGCCTCCTCTCAGAATGAGAGGGACTTGGGCCTCAGTTCTCACGCTGGCCCAGTGCATATTAGGAACTTCACACATATCATTGAATTGCTTCGCAGGTTTGTGCAGGTTTCCTCACGATGTCGGTATTCCTTCAACCTAAAGCTCGTCATAAATTTCAAATTTTATTTCTCATATAAATTTCGATAACTCACGAAGTTCGAGCCCGGATTTGAACCCACGATCAGTTTGAAAGACTGTTGTTCAAACTATCAGGCCTACACACCATGGCTATGTAGAGTTAAAGAGTAAACCCAATAAAACTGTAATTTTATGCCTTATGATTAATAATCGGCGGGTATAAAGCTACTTAAAATACCTAAAATATATTATGTACCTAAGTATAGTTGACACAGGAAACAGTGATGTTGTTTGAAGTGTGTAAACGTTTGCAATTACCGCTTAGCAATTTCCCGTAGATTACTGATTTTCCCACGGCAGAGCTAATACCGTAATAATAATGGTAACATAGTACTCATAACAGTAGACGCGGCAAAATATGCGGCCATTAATGTATCTATTTGTAGTTTTTTTTAGCAAGAGTAGGAATCTCGTTAAAGTAATATGAATGTACGTGAACATTTCCTATTGATGACTGCACCAGTTGTAGCTGCATATGGGTTGCCAGATCGGAAGACAAAGTATCTGGACAAAGCGGTAAAATGTCGAGACTGCGATTTTTCTGGAAATTTTGAGCAAAATATATTTGAAAATCTACGGAATCTGAAACTTTTACTCGCAATTTTGTATTTTATTTGGATTTCATATTAATAACATCTAAGTGATTCAAAACCATCAGCTAGTAACCCAAACCGAAGCAGATACTTAATTATATTTCGTATGCTAAATTAAAAAATGAAACCTTCTTTTAATCACATTTGCTCGTCAATAATGTTATTCCATGCCTGTATAAGTACTAAAGGACAATGGCCTCAATTGTTCCCGCGGGAATTATGGATTTATACGTAAGTTTTGCAGGTGGTAGGACCTTGTGCAAGGTCCGCCCGGATTGCTACCACCATCTTGCTCGCTAATCCTGCCGTGAAGCAGCAGTGCTTGCATTGTTGTGTTTCGGCGTGGAGAGTAAGACAGCCGGTGAAATTACGGGCACGTGAGGTATCCCATCTTAGGCCTTTAGGTTGGCAACGCGTCTGCAATACCCCTGGTGTTGCAGATGTTTATGGGCGGTGGTGATCTCTTACCATCAGGAGACCCACTTGCTCGTTTGCCATCCAGTCGTATAAAAAAAAAAAAAAGTATAGTTTTCTTCTCAAGGGAGTTAATTATGACTTTAGTTTTAAAAAGTAAGTAGTTACGTCATTTCAGACTAAAGAGGTTTCAAGTCAGCCAACGTTTTATTTACATCCTTAAAACTTAGCTAAAACCCAATTTTACACCATTTTTTTCCCCACGCATCATAAAACTTCGATATTTTTATGTTTAAAATTTGTATCAAATACTTTTGCAATAATTTTAGTTAATATTTTTTAGCATGTTGGAATAATTAGCTTAGCATTAAAGAAAGAAAGAAAGAAAGAAAGAAAACATTTATTCGTGACATTAAAAAAGACAGCAACAATAATAAAAATAAAATAAAAAATTGTTACGTATGCATGTCACGAAATGGTCCCGAATCAGCATTCTGCCGGTCTTGCGAACGGCGCTGGTCTTCCTTTGGGACCATCTGGTCATTAAACATTGAAAAAAAGTACAGCTAAGTGAGATTAGACGACTAGACGACTCGAAAAAGGTGACAATCAGGGGGCTACTACGCAATTTGAAAAGAGATGTTCGTATCGTTTTGCTGACGCAAATATAATTTAATACGAGAGTGAGAGGGATCCATACGAACTTCGATTTTCGAATTTTTGTTGAAGCCTGCTGTATTGGCAGGTAGCCATTATTTTATTCGGTTGTTTTCTTAGCGTCTTTCTTTTGCCGAGCTGTGAAGTGTTTAGACTTAGACACAAAATAATTTCATTTTTGCATTTTTTTTCCTCACAATGTGATGAAAATCATTTGTGTGTATCACGGGCCGTAAGAGGGTTACAAACTCGAGTCATTAAAATCCCTCCGCCTCCGGCAGCAGGCTTTTAATAGACTCTCGTTAGTAATCCTCATTCTTACGCCCCTTAATGCACAATGTATTATTCTAGTCTCGGTTGTCTCATATAAAATTTTATAGATGAAAAATAAAATGGAAAAAGATAGCCTTAAAGGTGTAGATCTGCGCTATTATCTACAGCGGGCCACAATCTGTGTAATACTAGTATGTATCCCTGATATACAAAATAGGACTTTGTTGATCGTCCGTCTGCCTGTCAAGACCCTTTATCTCGGAAACGCGTAGAAGTACTTGTCAACTATTATCTATTCTGTGGAAAAAGTATCGAGTTGAAATAAAAACCATATACTCAGGCCTACAGCCCCTTGAAGCTGTAAAATTGCCTTAATCGAAAAATTCAAAAGGTAGTTACTTCCAGCTGTTCTGGAAACTAGAATTTTCGTATTAGAGGTAGCTCTTATAGCATAATCAATAAGAAAAATCATAATTTTTCATTTCTGCTTGTCTATATCAATAAACCACTTAAATGACCCCAAACCTGCGTACATTTTGCTTAGGCGAGGGGCTAACACTGGATACTCACAAACCTACATATTCGTAAAGAACCCTCGGCGAGCGAGTCCAACTAGCACAAGGCCAATTTATTCTTAAAATTAAACTAAACATACCTTTCCAATGATATGTGAATGGTCCGTGTAGCTGACGTCTATTTTCATAGTAACCCGGTTGCTCTGTCAACAAAAAAAAATATATTAAGATCTACTTACATACTGTCGTAAAAAAATAATTAACATCGATGTAGTCCACACAACCAAAATTCATACAAACAAAATACTTTTTTTTTATTCAACTGGATGGCAAACGAGCAAGTGGGTCTCCTGATGGTAAGAGATCACCACCGCCCATAAGCATCTGCAACACCAGGGGTATTGCAGATGCGTTGCCAACCTAGAGGCCTAAGATGGGATACCTCAAGTACCAGTAATTTCACCGGCTGTCTTATTCTCCACGCCGAAACACAACAGTGCAAGCACTGCTGCTTCACGGCTTAGTCACAAATTGATGAATGGATCGTATTGTAACATTGATTTTCGGCTCATTATTGAACTGACTCAACATTGTCGCTCCATCTCTATAACCGATATCTCGTCAATTGGCTGATAGATATTTGGTTTCTATCGACACTTTACCAGCCGCAAGACAGGACAAACCAATAAAAAAAAACTCAAGATGTCATAAAACAAAACTCCTGATGGTAATGCAGCGGCAAAAAATACCGTAGATACTGTTGCAAACTTTTATTTGGATGGAATCATCGACTGTATTGCCATCGAAATGTAAACAAAAAATTCATTAACTCACTTAATTTATCGATGTAATAAAGGATATAATCGTAATTTAAAAATACGCTTACCTAATAATAGTACCACCACCAGGTAATACGGCTTTATGTTAACATAAACTCTACATTGACTTTACTTAAATAGGTCGTATTATTCAAATAGATAATAAGTTGATACTTAATTTAGCTTTTAAAAAACTCCACGTAATTACGAAAACGATTCTTAAAACTCTTAAGTTTAAGAACTTATATTACACACTCACTCTAGTATCCAGCAACTGCATAATCTTCTCTCTTGCTAATTTCACGTCATCGACTCGGCCAGCGACTCTCACGTGAGGATCTAAATCACAAAAATAAAATCACTCTCACAGAAAGCTTTAACAAAATAAACCGAACACGAATATAAATTACCAAAAAAATCCGTAAACTTATTATCACGTATCCGTCTAATTAGATTATACAATAATTCATCACTATTCTCCATCGCAATCATGGTAACTTCATTTAAATACACATGAAATAAAAAATTGATTGCAATATTTGATTGTAGTAACGGACGCTGAATGAATAATTTCAAATTTTAACCCGAAGTGCGCCAGACTGGCGCCGAAGCGCGACTTTCTGACGCCACCGTGCGCGCCAAATTTTGACCCCGTTCATAGACTAACTGAACTTTTTAATTATTACAAACAAATTGTGTTCAGAAATATGCTTCATATTTTTTTAGGTTGGTATTAACATTTAATACAGAAGTAAACCAAACCTTTTTTTGAGCGGGCTCCTATTTTTAAACGCGTTGGCCAGTTAATTAAGGTATTCGTTTCATTCATTATCTGAAAACAAAATTTAAATTACATTCTGCTCTATTTCTGAAGAATTGATAATTGAAGATAATATTCTCATCTAAAAATGAATAACAGTGTATTTTACCCGGTGGAAAAATGCTTGTGCCGTTTGTGGTTCCTCCAAATTATCTGTGAAAGTAAAAGTTTAATAAGTTTGACTGCTAATTACTAATTATATTGATTGATACAGTTATGTTTTATCTTTTGAATGCCTACCAGCCAGCATTGTCTCCAACCGGCGTCGGTCAACACGGAATCGTTCTTGGTATACATCTTCAACACTATTCAGACCAAGGATCACAGCTAGTTTTTGGAGATCCTCGGCTGATGTAGAGTTACTGGTGCCGCTTTCAGAGGCCTGAAATTCGAATTTTATGCGTTTAATTGAATAAGAATATAAGGATGCCTACAATTAAGGGCAATAATTTCTACAAGGTTATTAAAACCATCATAATTTAGTAGATGTCGTATTGTAGAAAGACAAACTTAATTCACCTCAGTGGTAATTTACCTATGAGGTAAGAAACTACCCACTGTATTAGTATAGATAGGTACTGAATGCCTTAAAAAGTTTGACTTAGTTTAAACTAAGTACCTATTCAATTTCAACTGCGGTGTGGTCAAAGCAATTTCGCTTTTTTTCCACAATATTTCACAATCTAACTTGGTTAATTTAATTTATGTTATCCAGTGTATTTGCTATAGGTAGGTATTGGTATAGTTTTCGTAGTTACACGATTTTTTAGGTACAGATTATTCGTTGATTAAAGGTTACTGGTAATAATAACAAGAGAAGACTCACTTTTATTTTACTTTTACTCAGCTAAAATTAAAGAACATAAAAGAAATAATATTTCGTAATTCTTATGAACAAAAAACTGCCTTTACACAAGATTTGTAGAGTTATTGTATTGTATTGTATTCGTATGAAGTTTGTGTGCACATTTTTGTACTATAATCAAAAGCAATTCTTTTAATCACGCCACGATCTTTTCAAAATGGCGGATGCGTACCTAATGAAATGATAGAAATACTTTTTTAATTACATTGTGAATAAGTACTTGTGTTATAATAAACTTACCTCACTGACTGTATCCTTGTCCGAATTATTTTTAAATTCTGATAAATGCGTTTTAACTGTTAAATAGTTACCGGAGGCCATGTTAATAATTTAAAAATATATATTTTATGTACAATGTTTGGTTGCAATATTGACTAATTAAAATAATCTAGAATTAATTTCGTAGACATTCATTATTACATTTATTTGACTTTATTGTAAAAAGCGTATACCAGAACTGCTACACTGCTGTATGGCTTTGCCGAACCTAACTATGCCTCCAAATGACTCGTGTACCTAACGGAAATTTGATAATGAGGGTACGCTGGTATTTTTCCGTTTGATTTTTAAATTTAAATTTCTAGTATAACGTTTTGTTCCCACAAATGTACGTATGCTCATGCCTGAAAGAAAATAATTTTTTATCATAGTTTTATCCTGTCAAAAAAGAGATTGTACATTTTCTGGGTTTTAGAATTTACCCTCTTATTTTTTGGCTTGGAAGGACAAATGATTTCGCGTAAATAGATGTTGTCTGTGGAGGCCTGGCAGCAACTAACCAATCACATCGCATCCCGCCACTGAACGTAACCATCGAGACAGCGCCAAGATGCCCAATATAATTTCGCGGCTTATCAATTTCATTTTAACTTTAGTCAAATGTACTTTGCAATATATTTTTTAACAGAACGATTTCATATATTATAATAATGAACCTTGGTACATATTTTTACTTCATATTGTAAGCAAAATGATTATGAATGATTAATGGTTAAGTATAGTTGTTTCGTTTTATTTCCGTGGGACTTTCTCTTAATTAGTTGATACCAAAGAAAAGGTTTTTTTCTTAGAAGTAGGTAATTTATTCCACGTAAGTATATTTCAATAAAAGTACGTACGTTCAATAAAAGTGGCTTATTTGCCGAAAATATTGCATTAAACCTTCATCGAAAGTCATTGAATTGAAACGGAACGTAGCGCGCGGCGCGCTCCCTCCATTCGTCCGAATCCGAAATAAACTATCTTGTATGTAATCACCACATGAGGTCGCGCCAGTCGGGTTTCTGCGCTTGTCGGTGATAGGTGTGCGTGCTTCTCGGCTCTAGAATTTTCGTATTTTAATTATCTACTTCATAAGCTATATGTTATTCTTTAGTTAAACAAACTAGTGCGAGCTATTTATAAGTGTTACATTTTGAATTGTTTAGTGAGTTCTAGCAAATTTACTGTACCTAGTGATTATTTAAGGTAAGTTAAATTGAACTGAAAGTTCTGTAGGTTATCGATAATTATTTTTCACGTTTCACTTGTAATTATTAATCGAAGGTTTAAGGGTTTATTTATGTGTGTTTATGTACTTAATTTTGATTAATGATTTCGAAAAACACAGCTGCTTCATGGTATTTAGACAGCATGGTATAATGTATTATTCGGCATAGGCTCCGCTGTGCAGATAGACTGTACTGATTGTTGTTTTACGAACAATATAAATTGCTGTTTTGGTCACTAAGTCATAATATATACCTGCTATTGTGTTTTTAATACGAGATTATAACTTTTCAATACAACCCTAAATTTTTCTTCCCTACCCTAAATAATTCAATGCAATGTATTTTTAATGTACTTACTTATTCCAATGTTGTAGGTATGTTCCATGTTAGTATTTTTCAGAAATATTTTTTATCTTGATAATAAAAATACATGTACTTATTACCTATAACTCTTTATTGTACATAAAACATGAAAAAAGACACACAGTTAACAAGAGAAAGAGATGTACAAAGGCGAACTTATAGGGATCTCTTCCAGTAAACCTCTGAATGACATGTTGTCGTTAACTAGTAATAAGTAATAGTACTACGTAACACAACTACCTACGTTCGTCGCGAAATATAATAGCGCAACAAAATAATCTTGATACTCGAACAAATTAATATTTTATTAGCAATAAATTCAAACTTATTTCATAGTTATTGTCATTGCTTCAAAGATCTTTATTATTATCTAAAGCTAGGTACCTATCTGGAAGAATGCGCCGAACAATTTATGCATCACATTTGAATATTATGGCACGTCATTGGGACATTGTTCCGACTATGATGTGTAAGCTTGTGTGCATTTATATTTTATGTATGTGTGTTAATCATGTAGTAAGTATTCTGATCCAAATAAACCCTGGTAATGCGAGTCCCACCACCTAGGTAGGTATTATATGTTATTCTAACCATTGCCTCGCTAGACACAATAGGAAAATTCTAGATAGTTCTCAACAATACCTACTTTGGTTAATTATTTTGTGAAAATTGTAGGAAATAAATAGTAAAGCACCGATTTGTTAATGTAAAATACCGTTCGTGCTGTGTAGACAAATAGAGTACCTATAAAGCAAGTAAGTACATTACAATGAAGCGCTTGAAAAGAAAAAGCTTTTTACCTCAAGGAAGTACGGATGTTTAATTCAGGAAGTTGGTAGGTATGTACAGTCAGCATCAAAACTAGCGGATCACTTTTTTAGTTTGTCGTAGGTATTAGCACATTTGTCAAATTTGTATAGTGTTAAGTATCTACGTTGCTGAAACGACAAAGTACTTTCTTCTTTGAAAGCTAAAAAATGTCGAGACATTCAAATCCTGTCTTAGACATTTTTTAGTTTTCAAAGAAGTTCAAATCCTCAATAAAGCATTTCGTAAAACAAACATATTGTTGCCAAAATCTTGATGGGTAGGTATCGCAGACTTTTTGTTATCGCGACGACACAGAAATAATGAAAACCACAGGAAAATTAACATGCCATACAAAACTTATTAAATTACTTATTTATGTGTAAACAAAACAGGTATATAAGTTACCCTTTTTAAATGGATAGGTAAGTCAGCTTTGTTGCTGTACGGTCAGTATCAAAAGTACCTAGGTACCTGCATATTTTTGTACTTTGTCGTTTCAGCAACGTACTTAACACTATATACACATTTAACAAAATGTGCTAATACCTACGACAATTTTTTTCTTTAATACTGTTTTCAAAGTAAAATCAATAAAATTATGCCAACCGTGAAAATATTTTTGTAAATTATCGTAGAATTAAGACCTATTTATTTTTTTATCATCAAAATCCTTTTTTCTCCAGGGGTTTTGCCAGAATAAATAAAAAAAAAGTAATTTGATATGAATGTATTCAGCTGCACTGATTCCCATACACGACAATCACATTATTAGTGACAATGCAAAACCCCTGTTCGATTAATCTGGATGTGATAAATCGATGGGCCCGCGTCATGGGTTGACGTGCGGTGCAACCTTGAGGTTGTTAGACGAAAATAGACCGCGAATCTGCGATTTTAGTAGTTATTTCAGCATAACAGTTAGCCCAAATTCATCTTTACTGCCGATATCAGTTCAAAAGAATTATCTATTGTATGTGGTATCGTATGTTACCTATTCAACAGCGATTTCTCTAATGATCTCTTCCACATAAGAAATGTAAACTTGTTTCTTAAAAATAACTTTTTCCTTTTTGCAAACTCATTCATTGTCCGTCAATTCAGACAGCATTCACAGATATCCGTTGCAAAAACGTTTTTTTTTTTTCGCATTGGAGCGAAAAGGAGAATCCGTTACTGGCGCCGATCGATCGTCGCGAAATGTCTTCGAGCTCTCAAAGTCGTATTGTGTAATGCTAATAAATGATACAAGAGAACCGCTTGACATGTTGTTTTACATAATAGGATGCCTATATCTCGTCTTGTGTTCACGCCACTGTTAAATTTTGATGCCCATATCAAATCGATTTTGAGTCCCCCTTAGAATTCGTCTCCCCTTTTTGTTCGCCCTCGGCTCTGCCTCATTCTTCTATGATAATTCGTATTAACTTTAAATACATACAAGCAGGGTTCGAGGATATATATCAAAAGTTTTTTTATGATATGATGAAATTGGTTTAAAAATTTGATATTATTAAGTAATTTTTGGCTAGTTTTCGCCTTTGTTACTGTATTTCTACTTCCCAAATGTAGATGGCGGTGGAGTAGTTAAAAGATACTTCCTAATAGTAAGCTCTAATCCATTAATGGCGACACTTCTGTCGGCGTTAATGGCGACAGTCGTGTCAGAAAAGTTTCATTACGAAAGAGTAAGTTTTTGTTGTGTTTATTCTATTATTTTTTACAAATAAAGTAATTGATAAAGTGCAGAAACAATTTTATTTAATTTATTTTACAAATAATAATATAGCTTTCATAAAAAATGGATGTAAGTATATCAAACTGATATATTTCGGATATATATCATAAATATCCGATATTTTGATATTTATAATAAATATCGGATATTTTCGAACCCTGCATACAAGTAAAATTCTAGAAACATGTCACTATTTCATTAATCAATATCTCCTCAAAAACTTAGAAGATGTCGGTTGCTTATTGATTCACGCTTCAATGGCTACTCTTGAAAAAAAAAAATGGAACATGCAAATTGTGTACGGTTGGCCTCACACCCGCATGCTACGTTATCGCGAATTAGCTGTCACATTTAAACTTTCTCGTCACACATACCTGCCCGTCGAATTTGAAGTGCGAAAAATAGACAAGCAAACCATCAAGACGGTTTAGACCATGTCGTATGTCAAACAGTTGAATGCTAAAATCCTCTGTACGATTTGTCAGATTAATTTCTTAATTGGCTACTTATGCTTTCTTTAGTAGGTCGAATGATTGTCAAACCGTTTCATGAGTAAATAAGTGTATTAAGGTCTGCACGCTGGAAAGTGAATGCATTTTTTACAGAACATGTCAATAAAATTTTGATTGACAATTTGCATTAATTCTTAACATGTCTGTAATCTGTAATTGGAGGATTTTAGTCGTCTTTCTTTTATCTTTAAATTTGTCTTACTACTCTCAATTTTCATATGACATTAATCATTTGTTTATTTTTTACTGTGGCAGGTTTTAGTACCTACCTAAACGCGGTGACCATATTTTATTTAAACATGCATTTCGATTTTTTGGTGCTTATTAACATTGTTTTTTTTTCGCAGATAAAATCATTCCAGAGACGTGCACGATGTCAAAAACAGAGAAATCTTTCCCTAGAAACTTTACAGGTGAGAATTAAGAATTTAGTAATTTCCTCACTAGACTACTGACTTGAAAAGGGTTGGTGGCATTATGGGTCCATATAAGCTCGCATAATTGTTGAAAGTCAGAATGTTTTGTTTGTCATAACTCTTTTTTTCTCTGATTCCATTAATTGTCAGAATTGTTATAAAACAAACCTAACCTGACCTACAGTTTTCTATAGATTGGCCATTTAAAAATTTCATAAAAATTACGTTTTCAGCGGGAAAAAAAATTACAAACAATTATACTGACAAACATTACATATGACTTGCGAAAATTATAACTTTGGCGAACGCGCATCTAATATTTGTCAAACTGCTTTAAATTGTCGGCGTGGCTTTATTTAACCATACAATGAGTTGAGTTGCGTTGCGTCTATGGGCGGCTTGGTAGTGACGTTTCACCGACATCTTGGCATGTGGCCATGTTAAATATAATCGCGCTCACGACACGACTGATATCGTACTTCCGGCGGTCTTATCCATTATAATCTCGTTTTTAGGGTTCCGTAGTCAACTAGGAATGGGTCTCACTGAACCGGCTTGCCGTAACATTATGCCGAGTGGGGCCCACTTTATACTATTCGATGTTATTTTTATTCTTTCCATCTAATGTATTTTTATGTGTATCGAATATGTGTAAATAAATATTTCTCTCTCTCTCTCTCTCTCTCTCTCTTATAGTTTCGCATGTCTGTCTGTCTGTCTGTCCGCGGGTAAGCTCAGAGACCGTTAACTTACTAGAAAGCTGTAATTTGACATGAATATACATATCAGTTACGCCGTCAGTGGTACAATAAAAAAAAAAAAAAAAATTTTTTTGGTTACCTCCCATAGACGTAAAGTGGGATGGGATTTTTTTTTCTCGACTAACCCTATATTGTGGGGTATAGTTGGATAGGTCTTTTAAATCCATTGGGGTTGCTAAGACAATTTTTCTATTCAGTGATCTGTTTGCGAAATATTCAACTTTAAAGTGCAAATTTTCATTGAAATCGAGCGTCCCCCCGGCCCTCCCACTCTAAAATCTAAACTGTTGGGTGGAAAAATTATAAAAAAAATCAGAATGGTAGTAAATATATTAAATTTACAAGGAAAATTATAGCGGCTAAGATTGCTTGAGAATTCTAATAGTTTAAGAGTAAATAGCAGCCTAAGGTATAAAATATACCTAAACTTGGAAGATTCAGTACACAATACGAAATCCTTAGAAAATATTTTTTTTTTTTTCGTAATGGCTACGGAACCCTATCCTGGGCGTGTACGACACGCTCTTGGCCGGTTTTTTTATTTAGTTTCAATGTCTTTGCTCATAGCATCTTTTTTGTGTGCTACAGAATATTACGATTAGGTTTTGTATTGAACCAGTGATTGTAGGCCCACATTACAATTATACGCGAATATCTACGCAAATATATATATTATATATATATGACATAACGCGTAACATTTCTATCTGACGTAATTAAATTTATTACAAGTGGTCGTTATCCAGTGAAATGTTTTAAATTAAAGCATATCAAACCTTGATTTAATAAGCGCCGGCAGGAATATTTTGCATCTTGCATCTACATCTAGTGGGGTGCATTAATCATTATATTATAATTAAATGTTATAAGCTGTGTCTATGCGTGTGTGTATTTTTTTAATGACAGGCTGTGCAAGTGCACCAACTTGCACCCCTCTACCGGCGGCAATGTTCATAATGATGAATTGGTTCGTTACTCGCTTGAGACTATAAATTTATCTACAAGGTTAAATTAATCGTACTAAATTTGGTAATAATTGATTGACTCAGGCGTTACTTTGCTGAGGTTCATATCAATAAACTACAAACGACTAAATTTGTGACTAATTAGTTCCTTTAATTAATGCAAGCGTTTTATTACGTGCGCCATAAATTAGGATAGCTTAAAGAATACTGTAAAACTAAATAAAAAATGGACACTATATAAATAAAGGAGTGCCGAATGTTTCTCGATGACTGCTTAAGCGTCTAAATAAGAAACAAACAAGCTGAGATATGAGGTGCATAGGGGAAATTCGTGTCTGTACCGTTGACCAGCAGTGGTGTAGCGGTATAGCACGCGGTACGGAATACCGAGGACCTGGGTTCGATTCCCAGTGCTGGTCTTATTTTTCTGGTTTTTCTGTGCATCTATATTTCAGTTTGTATTTTCAATACTGTAAAACATCCGACATTCTTCCTTATAAACATCCGGTAATAAGATACCAACCGGAAGACGAAGCGTTGGCAGGCCTCCCACCAGGTGGACTGACGACATCGTGAGAGTAGCGGGAAACCGGTGGATGCAAGTGGCGAGTTGTTGTTCATTGTGGCGTTCTAAGGGGGAGGCCTTTGTCCAGCAGTGGACGTCTTCGGGCTGATGATGATGATGATGATGATGAATAAGATCCACAAGCTCTTACGAGTAGAAAGTAACTATACAAGACATCAACGTCCTTGGTAGATAAAGAACAAGTTATTGTATTTAAACCAGAACTGTTGAACTGTATACCTCAGTAGGTTAGTGTAGCATTAACTTACGCTTGATTGTTTATTCGCACGAAATATGCAAAACCTGTCACTCCTTGACATTAGTAATTATATGATATGTTGGGTAGCACGCTAATTGAGATTGGTCATAATTTAAACCGGTTTTTAGTTAGTCGTTATAGCGAACATGTGTTTCAACCGTCTTAATGTAAAAGTGGCGATGGTCTAGTAAATGTACCGTGTCTTTCGAAAGTAAGTACATCTTTTTAGGGTTCCGTAGCCAAAATGGCAAAATGTCTGTCTGTCTGTCTGTCCGTCTGCGGCTTTGAACAGGGACTATCAATGCTAGAAAGCTGTAATTTGGCACGAATATATATGTAAACTATGCCGACTAAATAGTACAATAGAACATTCAAAAATAATTTTTTTAGAGTACCTCCCATAGACGCAAAGGGGGTGTAATTTTTTTTTCTTATCCGATTTTGTAGTGTGGGGAATCGCTGAATAGGTCTTTTAAAACCATTAGCGATTTTTTGATTCACTTTAAAGTGCAATTTTTTATTAAAATCGAGCATCCCCCCCCCCTCTAAAATCTATACCGGTGGGTGGAAAACTTTGAAAAAGTTCAGGATGGTAATAAGTATATAAAACTTACAAGGAAAACTATAACGGTTAAGTTTTCTTGAGAATTATTAGTAGTTTAAGGGGCTGTTTCACCATCCATTGATTAGTGTTAACTGGCGGTTAGGTGTGATGCCGTCTCTATTTGTTTTGTTCGAAAAGACGGAGACTGCACACATTTAACCGTCGGTTAACGCTAGTCAGGGGATGGTGAAACAGCCCCTAAGAGTAAATAGCAGCATAAGGTATAAATATACCTAAACTTGGAATATTCCGTACAAAATACGAAATACTCATAAAAATATTACTTATTTATTTTGTAATGGCTACGGAACCCTATTTCGGGCGTGTCCGACACGCTCTTGGCCGGTTTTTTAAATGCGCTACTCTTGTTTTTTTTTTTAGTTTTTGTATGTTCTAGCATGCTTTTTTGATTACTAATATAAATTTTTATAAGTTCTTTATATATTATTTTTTAATTATTATTATAATAATATTGTTATTGGTAGCTAAGTACTAAGTCTAGCCTAGAAGCTTGCTGTACAGTAAATGCTCGTGGTGTATTATGCATTTAATTTACTGCTAAATGTCCGTGCACTGATAAAACCCACGCTATACGACCCAGAGTATGCTTGTCTCATTATTTCGCCATAACTACGGAGAAAGTTATCGATAATCTACAATTGCATTTTAGTTAGGCGTTTTATACATGCAATCGCGTGATTTAATCTTGCTAAGTGTATTAGACATTCGTTTTTGAAATTTATTTTGAAACGACGAGATACAAGTGCTAGTAAGTATTATCAAATCAATATTCACTACACTACAGTGCTTGGCTCCAATTACTTTAATTTAACGAGCGATAACTAATGCCTACTTATATTTTACTATCAGTTATAAATTACATAAAGCTTAGTAACAACATGCACATGCACTTTAATTTTCTCAACTTTATTTGTATCGAGCCAAATATCAAAACTATTTAAGCGCGTTGAAACCTTGCCAGATGTCAAATAAAATATGTATGTGTCGCTTTGGCGACTAATCAAATCCCAAATTTGTATCTATCTACCTTGTCCTCGAAAGAAACGTATTTAAGGAGTATTAACAAAATTATCCTGTAGATAAAAGTACTTATACTAACCTAGAAAAGTGACTCACGTGTGCGTGTTCAAGGATATGGCCAATAAAAATGTGTCGTACATAATGCACATTGATGCAATAGTTCTCTGACCCGTAGAATAGATCTGTTCATTCATACGTGCCTACATGCTAGATTGTAGATTAATTTTACTGTTAGCAATAAACTGGCAATAAAATACCTTATTAGTTCAGTTTCGATTACGACAGAGTGGACGCTCTGCTCGGCTCAAGACGTGTTAGTCGTACTATAATCATACTTAAAATTTGGAATGCGATTCTTTTGTTTTTGAATTTAAATTTAGAAATTTCAAAAAATCTGGCGGTCGAGAAAACCGCGCGAACAAAAAAAATTTTTTTTCGCAAAAACTCGGTAAGAATTCCCAAAAACTACATCGTGGATTTCATTATCGCTGCATAATAAACACGCGCTAAATATCATGTTTCTAATCCAACTACACATAAAATTTTGGGGTTTCATACCAATCCCGTAGGGATATCAGAATAGCATAATTTCCTTCGGGTAGTCGGGACAAAGAGTAGCTTGTGTCATTCCAGATGTCCAGCTAAGTTAAGTACCTACGTACCAAATTTCTTCCAAGTCCATCTAGCTGTTTCAGCGTGAAGCTCACATATTATTTTATTATTCACACACTTGCATTTATAATGTTAGATAGCAGGATGTAATGAGGGTTTTCACAGAGGCGAAATAACGCTAGATGGCGTTAGTATCGTGAGATCCTTTTGACGTTTGCTCGTGATTGGTTAAATAACTAAATGAGCCAATCGCAAGCAAACGTCAAACGCACCTCACGATACTAACGCCATCTAGCGATATTTCGCCACTGTAAAAAAAACCATTAACCGCGAATCCTAAAATTTAAAAACTAAAATCAAGTAAGTAAATAAAAGCAAGTACCAGCCTTGAGCGACTCGACCCAAAAAAACCGTGAATCGCACTGTTACTCCATAAAAATACCCTTCCTATCTTCCAGAGTTTAAGAACATGTTGAACCGGCAGCTACCGTTAATTGTGAGCGATGTGTGTAGAACGGTCGGTGCATGCTAATGCCTGACTAATTGCAACCGTGTGGTTAACGGTTTTGCGATAACACAAGTGTTCCTGGGTGTACTGCCGTTTCGGCAAAATATTTTTCGCGAAATTTCACTTCCCAAAAAACTTATCGCAGTAGTTTCATTTCCCAAGCGAATCTTTAGCATATTAACATTTCGCATTTTATTCACGTGATCAAATTATCATTTGGCATAATTTTACATTGTCAAGTTTTATTATGACAAACGTTAGGTATAAGCAAACGTTTTCTTTTGGCTAATATTATATTCCAAAAAAATTTTTGTTCAGAATGACACTTCGCACACGAACCAACCACAGAAACCAACTGCTACCAGAAAAGTAGGTTAGGTTAGAACTGCGTGCCCCACAGAAACGAACTGCTATCAGAAAAGTTGGTAAGTTAGGTTGGAACTGCGTCTCCCACAGAAACGAACTGCTACTTACCAGAAAAGTAGGTTATTATGCCATGCAATATTTTGGGAAGAGTGCGTTAAGTATGCCAAACGATTCATTTGACTAAATAATACTTGGTAGGTAATATGAAACATGACTAAATAATTATTTGTGAAACAATAATTTGCCAAAAAAATTACTAACTGTAAAATTGCGATAAGTTGTTTTAGCAAATGATTTTTTGCCAAATGATAATTTGAGTAAAATATTTTGGGATGTGATACTTTGGGAAAAGTTTTTTGCCCATACATTAGTAATCCCGTGTTCCTGTATTCTCCTCTTCCCGTGGGTGTCGTGGGACCAGAACCACTACCATGAGTTTACAGTGACCGTACTCGATAGCGACAGCGTAAATTATTTGTATGGAGAATTGTACAGTGCCCTTAGTGTAAGTTTTCGGTTACAAAATACGTCTCGATCGCGTTCGCGTTAAAATCTCAACTTGAGCGTAGGTATGAAAAGTGAAGTACATACAGGAGATTGACTTCTGAACTATATGTGTTTTGTGGACCACAATACACATACACGTGGATGCATATATGTTACACGGTGTAATAGAAAAAAGTGGTGAAAACTAGTGTTACCGATCGATAGTCCACTATCGATAGTTTGAGCAAAAGCGATAGTTATCGATAATCGATATCTCTTTTCGTGCAATACTATCGATAGTATCGGTCTTGACGAATGAACTATCGATAGTATCGATTGTTTTGAGCAATCGATTGTTACCGTTATTTAAATAGTATCGGTTGGATCTACACACATATTACTTGCCCATCTCGCTCGCTTAGTGACTATATCACAATACACATAACTAGTTACGTATATTGTGACTAGATGGTATTGTGTAATCGTGGTTGGGATAAAAAACCAACCGGGTTCTGTACATTTATAAATAGGTAAGTAATACGGGATATAAGAATTATTTATATATTATAAGTGTCCATATAAATCTTATACAAATTGAAGTTATATAAAAATGACGTTATATAATTTAAGCGTTAAACGTTAAAAAAATATACTTTTTGTTGTTATAGCTAACGTTCATTATATCTTGTGAACGTTATTAATATGAAATTAGTTATATATTTAGTAGTTATATCTCGTGGGACGCACCCTTCAAAAATTATAATTAAACTTCACATGTTAAGTCAATGATAATTGTTTTTTAGTACTCCTGTTCTTAATATTGTCAGCTTGCTTGCAATTTTTTTAGTTTTATGAGAACGAGAAAGTATACCCTTTAGGTTGAGACCCAAAAATTTTGTACGTATGTTACACTTTCAATAGATATACTTTATTCTTTCTTTAACCAAATTTCTTTCCCTCTAATAATTTTGCGATCGATTATTTCAATACGTATCCGATTATTTGTGACCGTAAAATCTGGTATTAGAATCTTTCCCAGAATTTTTATCAGTTATTTTCCGAAACAATTTTTGATTGTTGACAAATTGGGTGGCACGTCTTCTTGCGTATCTCCTACGCAATGTTTACATATCTATTTATCAAGCTAATACTGTGGTGTGGGCTTGTCTCCAGTGCAGAAGTTGTTCGAGGATCTATTCTATGCGAAAAAGCACGGTCGGTCCTAACTAAATGAAGTAAGTATAAGGGGCTGTTTCGCCATCCATTGATTAGTGTTAACTGACGGTTAAATGTGATGCCGTCTCCGTCTATTCGAACAAAACAAATAGAGACGGCATCACATTTAACGGTCAGTTAACACTAATCAATGGATGGTGAAACAGCCCCTAAGACTTCAATAATTTTTACTGCTTTATCAAACGCAGTAGTGATTATTGATGTCCCAAAAACTACGGAACCAGGAAGATGTAGAAGCGATCTGCGAAGTTTTCAATTTATTTAGTCGTCATTTAACATTTTCAGTATTCAGTATTTATTTATTGCGACACCTTTTACAAAAAAATATAAAAAATAATGCGCTGTTGGGGCGTGGCAATTTTAAAATTAATTACATTAATTAACTTACTTATACATAACATATTATGATATTTTAACCTCATGTAATTTTTAGGAAGAGGTTTAAGGAACACTTATAAATTAACTTTATGTAAGGTATCTAAATAAACTATATATTTATCTAGAAATAACAAACTTAGAACTTAGGTGGTATCACACAATGAAAGGACAAGTAATACCTAGTGCAATAATAATAATATCAGGATAACTATTTTTCTTTATTCTTCTAAATATTCATTTATACTGTAGTAACATTTCTGAGTTAAAAAATCCTTTAGTAGTCGTATAATTTTTTTATCTTTTGTTTCTGGTTTTATTTCGGTAGGTAATTTATTGTATACTTTTACACACATGGTGTAAGTACCGTGTGAATGAATTTTGAGATAGGATGGAGGCAATTTTAATTTAATTCGATTTTAAATATATCTTTACGTACCCAATATTCAAAATACCCTTCAAATACTATCCAATTTTATAACGAATATATGCAATTCCGAGTGACACTGAAAATAGATATTTCATGCTTTCGTATATCGGCTATCGACATTTTGCAGTTTCGGATTATAAATTTCAATTTATTAAGCGTGGCAGTTGTAGGTATTGTGTTTACTTATAGTGTAGGTATGAATACCGAAGTACTATGTTTCGTACTGGTCTCGAAGGGAGTGAGTAACCATTAGTTAACCTACACCAAAAGGTAAATGATGACGATGAGGCAATTTCCTATCGAGTAATGATGGTTTTTTATTCAACTATTGAATCATCATGTCAGCCGAAAGACGTCCACTGCTGGACATAGGCCTCCCCCAAGGCTCTCCACTCAGACCGGTCTTGTGCTTTCCGCATCCACCGCGATCCCGCGATCTTAACCAAGTCGTCGCTCCATCTTGTTGGAGGCCTACCGACAGCTCGTCTCCCGGTCCGCGGACGCCATTCGAGAACCTTCTGGCCCCATCGGCCATGCGTCCTGCGAGCAATGTGCCCCGCCCACTGCCACTTTAGTTTCGCAATTCTTCGGGCTATGTCGGGCAACTATTGAATATGTGTAGTCATCATCAAAAACTGTGTTTATTAGTGGGTAAAATGCCCTGGCCTAAGTCAATGTGCAGTTTTTGTCGATTTTGTTCACCGCGAAAAACTGGCCAAACTTTTTATATTTCATCCTTTTGAATTATCCAGTTATTTTTAGTTTATTACGCGAGTTGTTGATCGCTTCTTGCCAATTTTTTTGCAAAATTCTCGGATAGACTGTAGATAATTAAAATCTGTTGTTGTAACCTTCAGGATAAAAATGTATTGTGGATGACGTAGATAAAGCGACGGCTTGGAATTCATGTTTTCTGTAGCCTGTAAACTTCTAATCTAATAGTAAATCATAGGTATAGTCGTCTGAAAAATGAAACGATCAACATTCCTCGACTTCTCTAATCCCTCTGTATAAATTTTCACTATTGAGTTTTCGTTGTACGTGTACTTTGAAGAATAAAGATATTGCGAAGTTAGATTACATGTGCTTCTAAAAACCTATGAAAAACTTGTCTTTAGCCTGACATTTACGAACTGCATCATCAACAGTTCTTCGTCCTTGTATCAGATATTCAAATTCAGTGTTGTCACCCTACGGAACCGGTCGGTTGCATAATACAGCATTCACATGTGCTTGTTTGCATATTCGCAAAGCCGGCCGAAGACTGGATAGAATTGGTTCAGGTTTAGTTCCCACGGAATGTTGTTTTGTTTGTGGACAGTTGCAGTTTGCGAGGATAAAGCTTGGTCATGTTATTATCATCATACTACTAGAGGTCTATGGGGGAGGTCTATGCCCAACAAGTGGACGTCCTTCGGCTGATATGATGATGATGATGATTATGATATCATCATAATGACAGTAGCTGCAAAGTCTGGCTCCAGTATTACATAAAAGTAACTTTGCGATACTACCTAATTTCATTAACACCGACTTGTGTACAATAGAATAAAACTCAGAGCTTAAATTAGATGTGGATTGGAGCTAGTAAAACGATGATAATTAAAGATCCGAAATTAAATGAGGTTCATCGGTTACTCGTAAATGTCACTTTTTTCAAGGGTTCTTTTTCTTTATCTCAAACCAATAAGAGAAGTTACTAAATTGTTACTTTTCCCTGCGTATAATTTGATTTGAGCGAACTGAATATTTTTAGATAAATACATATTTACACATTTGTACCCTCGATGTGCGATTCTGACTCACCTGGTAGGTTTTTTTTAACGTTAGACGTTCTTATTCAATGGCAGAATGCTTGGAACATGAGTACGATTTCGTAAGTATCATTTTAGTTCCCCTTTCATTCATGCTTTTTCCGCTTCTTATTGTCGTAGAATTTCCAGAATTTATTTCATAGAGTATTGAGTAAGACTAGCAAAGGCGTGTCGCGATCGTTATAAGAGTAAATTGTAGTGTTTGCCATGACATGACCGGTCAGGGTGCAAGCTGAATGTGCTATTCTATTAGCACAAAGAAACTTGATTCACGTTCTTCTGATACCAAACCAACTGGAAAGGATACTATAATGTTTTTGCAATATGGTCCTCATAAACCGGTTTGCAAGGATGACTGATTCTCAAGATCTTGGCTGTAATTACATATATCTCCAGTACCATGACCCTGTGTAGTTATACTTGAGCTTATTTGTATGAACTGCTGACTCATATGGTCTTCGCTTAACCAAAGATACGGTAATATATATAAAGTTTGCACCAATCAAACCCAAGTGGATGAATTCTAAGACAACACATTTCGTATTTAACTGAGAGGTTACCTTAAAAACACGGGCTTAATTGTCATCTGTACAAAGAATCCTTTGTTCCGTTGATAATAACGTCGCCAAATTGCAAGTTAACGCCCGATGCGCTTGGTTAGGTCGACGACAATATGAGATCGATTACAAAAGCGACAAAGGTATGACGTAACTATGTCTATGCAAGCGGAGCTAATTGCAGTGTAGACTTCCATTATTAAGGAAGAGGGATTTTGTTTAATTACCCGTCAGTCCTTGCTTTGCTTTGTTCTGGCTTGCCTCAGGGGTGTGCTCTGAGCCATCTTGGTTACAATATAGATAAGTACTGCCTCGATTTATTCAACAGATTTTTTAATGAAACAACTACAACAACAACAGCGAAAATTAACGGTTTAAAGAAACTGCAGTTAAACGTAGGCAGATGTGCATTTATAAGCAATATATGCAGCTAGGAATACAAAAACCTTGCAAAAATCATAAATGCATTCGTGAGAATTTGTATCTTAATCTGATGTGGTAGTCAAAGAGTTCCATCGAGGTGATTATTGAAATGAATCACAAACACGGAAATTGATCGTCGTGTGAAATTCTATTTATATTCCTACTTACGCTTGCAGATATATGACCGGAAAAGTTTACCTATACGACTCATTGTATTCAGTACAGGGTGTAACATTCATATCGGTCAGTATGGGGTAGTCTGAAACTATAAGACACACGAAGATCTGTTCTTATGAACTATGTCTTCGATTTTAATAAGAATAAAAACTGCATTTACAAAAAAAACTTACTCAGTTCGGGAATCGAACCCGGTCATTTTGAAAAATAAAACATACATTACATATTTCTATTTCGATATCGGTAGTGCATGTCAAAAGCAATAAATGTTACTATGAACTACGATATCTAGAATGAATAAAATGAATTGTATTTCATATTCTTTAATAATGTAAGTTTTATTTTTTAAAACATCCGGGTTCGATTGCCGAGCTGAGTACAAGTTTTTGAAAATGTATGGATGCAGTTTTTCTTGTTATTAAAATCGATGACATGGTTCCTAAGAACGGATCTTCGTACGTATTATACTTTCAGACTTTCCCATACTGACCTATATGAATGTTACACCCTGTATAAAATAACACTGTTATAACTTGTTTTTGCAATTACAAGTATTACAACACACAATTGTAATTTAGCGTCATGTATGTCTTTATCTGTTCTATGTTTGTTTTATGGCGTTAAATAAATGTATTTCCTTTCTTTCTTTCTGTCTAATTAAATAATTTATATGAAAAACTCATGGTTGTATAAAAACATCTACTTAGGACTGTTAGTATTTTTATCTGAATTAAAGATAATTCTAGAATGCAAATATATTTTTAATATTCTTATAGACGGGTTTATATATTTTTTTGCTATAGTAACGTATATATTTAGTTGAGGTATCTTAGGTTACTTCTTTTGTCTTTTTGTTTTTATATTTATGTTACACCTTGTATTGTATATATTACTATGCAAATTAGTATCATTAATTCCATCCCATATTTCTCACAGTAACCTCTGTTTCTGTTGTGATATGGTATAAAAGCTCATTCGTAATATAAATCACAATGGTGCTACACATTGTGCTACAGCACAACGTTACATTCACGTCGATAAGTGTCACATAAGTGTCTACTTATCAACGTAAAAATTTGTCGAACAAGTGGAACATGCTCGTAAAAACATGTATATAGCAAGTTATCAATATCTAGACTCAGTTTGCTCATTGATGGCAAATACAATACGAGAAACGTGCGTAGTTAATACACCATCGCCAATTATATCCCATAGGAAGAAAAACTCATAAACGTCTTAAATGCTTGAATGGCTAAACGAATAGAGCTGTATTTTTGCTGCTTTAGTAATTTCTGAGTGCTTTGTCATATCAAATATTATTGCACACGACTGTAACTATGGAATACCTACAAAAATTGCTGGTTCAAATCTGTCACGAAACAAAAACTGATTTTGTCAGTGGAGCTGGCTCCTTAATAGATTTTTTATTTAATATTATGTAGTCTTGTTTGACATATTGATTCTGCGTGGTATTAGGTAACATCCAATCCTTTAATTCAGGGTTTCTCAAACTTATGGCTCCACGTACCCCTGTTGAAGTTTCTAGACGACAGCGAACCCCTAAGAAAGTTGGAGGTAGATGAAAATTGGTTGTTGAAGAAACTAAGTTTATTTTTATTTCAATCATCATGATAATATAATGTGTATTATTTATTTCAATAAAAGGTAACAAATATAGGTAATAATCATCTTGCCAACGAAAATACAAACTGAAACAACCACAAATAACAAACAAATAAGTGGAGTTGAAATAAAAAATACAAAAACATTCCTAAAACCAATCATAATCATCTTGCCAGTCTTGCAGCCACCATCACGTAAACCTTGTCGCGAACCCCCTACCGTCGAATAGCGAACCCCTAGTACCCCACTTTGAGAAACCCTGCCTTAATTAAACCACTTCTCTCTTTGTCCATAGGATGTCTAACGTGCG
Source organism: Choristoneura fumiferana (assembly GCF_025370935.1). Lineage (NCBI taxonomy): Eukaryota > Metazoa > Arthropoda > Insecta > Lepidoptera > Tortricidae > Choristoneura > Choristoneura fumiferana. The sequence continues at coordinate 2,878,720 of NC_133494.1, forward strand.
TTCAAGTGTTGAACATTATGGTGCTTCTCGGCTTCATGCTGAACTACGCGCTCAGAGTAAACTTGACCATCGCCATTGTCCAGATGATCGGCTCGCCGACTTCCCCGACCAACGTGACCAATGTTACGGACACGTTAAATGTTACCCAGGTAAGTCTCGCAGGGAGATTTATGGATACTTCGAAGTTTCCGTTACCTTTTGTGTAATGTAATGAAACCTTAGACAATTACATTCTTAACGAAGAATCAGCCTCTCTAAGGTCTTTTTTCTATTTTAGATAACGCTTCCAAATCTGTTTTGGGCACACAAGTATTTCAGTTTAAGATACAATACAATGACTCTTATTGTACACCACATTTAGAAGAGATAATTTTTTTTAATATCTTCAGTCTAATCTTTTTGAAGAAATTTAAGGGATTTTCTCTTTAGAAAGGAAGTAGACAACATTTTAGTAGGACATTAAATCTCTGAGCAAAAATCATTATCCAAGAATCTGTTTAATTTAATAATTAAGTATTGCATTTTATTTTGCAATCCATGCGTCACGTTAACATGTTAGGTATGTTATGTTTGATGTTCTTAGAATGCCTTACTCAAGGTGTAAGATTAGGATACTTGCTTATCTACACTTATATTGAGTTTAAAAAATCCAATTTGTCTTTTTTTCTTAGAATCTATTTAGATTAGGTATTAATACTGTTATTGTAGGCAGTTCATTTTTGAAAAGCACCGTTACACAAACAATATTTATATCTTTGACCCGTCATTGTTTACTAGTAATGTTACTAACTTTTAGGTATTTGCTGACTCACAGCTGCTAACTGGGTTAAACTGTGACAATGACTAACAGGCTTATAATTCAATGAATATTCATTCATGAGATTCTTATTCTTATTAAGTAGTGGGATGCTAGTTGCTAACTGCATGTGGGCAGTTTGAAAGTGCGTAAGCATATTAGCTTGGCACATATCCTTGATAATCTAATCATGCAGGGCTGATACATAAGTAAGTAGGTGTGGGTTTTTTCATAAAGCTTTATTAGATAAATTACATTAATGTGTTTTAGCTTCCATTATATCTGACTTTTAAACTCACTCTTTTTGGTCCCTAACAGAGGAGCATTTATCCTCTGATCCACTCTTGACTTGACTGATTGAAAACTTGACTGGTTGAGATCCTTTAAAGGGATAAGTTCGACTCTCTACATGTATTGTCATTGGCATTAACAATTTGTGTTTGTTTCTTTGTTCTTGTACAATAAAGAGTTTACACATTGCATACGTGTACCTGTCCATACTCTACCATGATCTTTACACGACCGGATGGCCTAGTGGTTAGAGAACCTGACTACGAAGCTTGAGGTCCCGGGTTCGATTCCCGTGTCGGGGCTGATATTTGTATGAAAAATACGAATGTTTGTTCTCGGGTCTTGTGTCTGTCGGGTGTCTGTCGGGTGTGTTTAATATGTATTTAAGTATGTATCTATATATAAAATTATATTTATCCGTTGCTTAATACCCATAATTGGTGTGAATTGTCCCGTGATATTTATTTATTTCATTTATTTATCTATCAGTAACTCAAAAATTACTCTCTGTTCCATGAAACTGTCCCTAAACTATCTTTTCTTTTACAGCATCCAGACCACATCGAGCAAACCCGTTTCCCTTGGGACACTCAGCAGAAGAACTTGCTTCTCGGATGCTTCTTCTGGGGCTACGTGCTCACAGAATTGCCAGGAGGGCGGCTGGCTGAGATTATTGGTGCTAGGTGAGTGATTGTCTCTTAGATCTTTTATATTACTTGCTATGTGTTGCTAGCTTACATTCGAGGCTACAGAACCTAGTTGAAGAACTCCATATCCCGCAGGAATTTTGCCAATTCCATCCTTGTTCTTTATCATATCACAAAAGAAACCTCTTAAGTTTTAACTTTCTAAATAGGCTAGTCACAACGGATTGGACTAGGTGTTCATGAGTTAGTCAGCATCATAATCATAATTTTTTATTATTGGAATTTGATTTTCTCAATGTTGGGTTCCTCAAAATAATAAACCGTTAACTATTTTAATGGCTTGTTTGCTACAATCCTTTGCTGCAGCTGCAATATACCAAGATTCCTTTATTTTGTTTGACTCATCACACAGGTTTGAAGTAGACAGGGTATCTTTTTGTTTGTATTGTGCTTTTGCACATTGTAAAACCAGTATCAAGTTTTTCTTTGTAGTGTCACAATGTTCTTGTGAGGCATTGTGGATGGTTGAGTAAGAGATGGTTAAAACTTTCAAGAATAACTTTGGATGCTGCTAATCGTCTGATCAGGTACATTCATTAATATCTAATGATACACTTAAAAATTTCCTCCGTTTAAACGGTTTTGGGGCATGCATTGCATCCGTTGGAATATTCCGAATTTCCGAATTATTCCACCGCCATTCACGGCTACTATTGTATAATATTTCCTCCGTTTAAACGGTTTTGGGGCATGTATTGCATCCGTTGGAATATTCCGAATTATTCCACCGCCATTTACGGCTACTATTGTTTGTACGGTACATTCCGATCGCCGGCTCTGTTACTATGTTGTGTCAACCTGCTAACCTATCGCCCAATTCCATACTATACATATAGTTTGAAAAAAGTAAAGTATCAGATTCCGATGTAATGACGTATTTTTTCACATTTTTTTTAAATCTCGGTTTCATGAGTGACCACTTCAACCACTTTGCTCGTTTTTCTAGCTATGTATTACCAAAAAACTTTCGAAGGTATAAACGTTAGGGTGAGAATCTGTTCGGTTTTGTTTTTGGCAATTTAAAATTGCTGATATCGATGCCGCACGCATCTAATCGTATGCAGTAACGTCAAGCGTTATACAATTGTCTTTTGGGAAATCAATACATAGTATGCGTGAAATAAATTAGACACAATACGATTAATTAGACGTTGTTTTGCCCAGTCATTCAAATTAATCTCTTTACTGGAAAAATTGTGGTTTTTGTTTTCTGCTAGCTATGTTGTGTCACTGACCGGGGTAAACCGGAATTGATAACCATGCAATTCGTGGAATAGTCGTACCGAGCATTGGCCTTTATTAAATTGCAATTATAGTAGATTATCTTGGCTGAGGAACCATGACGGTACAATGATGATGAAATTAATATTGGTCGCTCCGAGGAATGTTTCACAGACCATTCAGTTCTACAAAACAAGTAAAAATGAATAGTAATAGCAATTATAAAGGTTCAGGGAAGATTCTCTGGCCTAGCGGTACATCTGACAATATGGGATAAGAGTAGGTACTTTCCTTAAAGAAAAACCTACTCTGTCTTATTTACCGTACCTAACTGGGGACAAAACACAGTTCGCGGAAGCAAGAATACAGACTTAACTAAACGTTCCAGATCCAGAGCCTGTTAGAGAAAAAATGTAGTAAGTAGGTACTTATCCTTATCAACTATCAGGCAAGCCATTTCAGTATTGCTTATTTTTACTTGTTCTTGTCCCGTCCTGTATAATTATCACCAGGTTTTCGTTAGTGGACTCATTCTCCTTATTAGCAAATAGCAACTACCAGCCTCTAGACTAGAGTCTAGCTAAACAGTGACCACAAAAAACTATTTGGGTACATTGTCAATCACTGCCAAAATTGCCAACAGTTTCATGAACTTTAACAATACCATTTATGACGCAATGACCAGCGATATTTTTTGCGACTCTATTAAAGGTTGCGATAAAATTCTGCGTCTAACTTTCCAGAAGCCAATAGAAGGGTCAGGAAGAGTCAACAAGCTTGATGCAATGATGCTTACGGCCGTAATTGATTTGAATGAATGAGATAATGATCCTTGTGCGCACAATGATTCGTTTGTTCGGAGTCGAGCATCAGAAAATCTAAACGATGGGGTCGCAGGTTGGACAAATTATACTCTAGTTTCATGTTATTGGTGGTGGTGTGTGGCGTGGTATTTTGTGATCCGATGACGGAATCCTGTATGTTATTGATATGCATATAAATTATAGGACATCAACGTGAATAGCCTTGGAAGTTAATTCACGTTGATAAACTTTATGGCTCAAATTACTGAAGTAGTTTATTTTGTACTTCTAGCAAGAATTGAAAAGTTTTGATTACTGTCTGGTTTACCAAACAACATTCAATACGTGGAGTCACTGTCCCTATTCAGACATTTTTACTATTGAGCTCTTATGTACACAGTGCAATGCAGGAACATCCTCCCTGTATAAGAAATGAATTGTGGTTGGACTAACATAGCTGGTCTTTTGTTGTTACCTTTAGTGAAGAAGTCTAGATTAAGAGCTCACCAAAAATAGTTTAGCTAGGTCATTATAACTAGTACCTAGTAGTAATCAGAGGATAGACACGACGGTCCGATAACTTAACAAAGCAACTTGTATCATTCCCCCCCCCACTTGTATCATCCCCCCCCCAGCTCTTCGTTTGAATTTAGTTTGATTTATGTATGATGTAATAGTGTATTGTGTTGCTAGTCATTTCTTTTGTAACAGTGTTGATGATTTCATTATTTTATTATCAATTTGCTACTTTGTTTATTATTTTATGCGGTTTTTACCGTCTTGCTGTTTAAAGCTAAAAATTGATAGTTTTGTTAATTTTATGTTCCAATACATTTCGCTATTGTATCATAACTTTATTAACTCTGAAACTGTTGATAAGTAACTTCGGAAGAGGATCTGATAACGCTAATTCGTAAAAGTTACAATGTTGTTGAGTAAAATTTTCTTCATGATACTTATATCACTTTATTATTATGTACTAACCTCAAACTTGGATGATTCTAGGCATGAATAAGTTGTATCGTTGTAAGATCATAAAGAACTTAAGAGACGTACTGTACGATTCGTTATTTTATATCTCTAAACTTAGAAACTTTTAACTAGATTCAAGACAAACAGAAGAATATAAACATCAATAGCAGGACTAATAAAAATGGACAAAATCAGGGGAAATCCGTACTATTACTTACATGTGATAAAACTGAAGTTGTTTAGCTACGGTATTCAATGGAGATGATTCATTACTGTTTAAGCCCGCATGCGCTGTTATCGCGTAATTGAGTATTGTGTGTCACGCGAATGTTCGCGTGCTTGTCTTATGGAAGACGATGAGGGTGATGCACTCGCTGCAGTTGCTATGGTCGCTTGTTATTTTTTATTATAAAGTTCTTTGGCTTGAGAACAAAAGACCTTCGAATATACCTTGACGGTAATGCGGTACAGATTTTATAAGGCACTACATAAAAGATGTTATAAGTATTGTTACTTGTTAGTGAGTTAAAAACACCACTATTTCCATTATAAATAAGTCTCTCTTAGAAGCAACTCGAAACATTAGCACAATCCTTTTCACAAATGTGAAGAGGAAACGTTTCATTTTTATGTATGGCATACAAAATTGTTATCAACACAGCGTACAGTGTTTGCGGTAATTGAATCCATACGTGCCTTTAGCTGCTATAAAATTATGATCCGATAAATGGGACATAATTCGAGAGATATTTATATCGGAATAACTTGTAGTTTATCGTTCTATTGTCTTTCTTCTGACGGGCAATAAAATGAACATAGTACTACTCATGCTTTCATGGCTCTTCACACGATTTATCACAGAAGATTAAAATTTATTAAGAATTAAGCGTGAAAGAATAGCTTTCCCCCTTCCCAGCTAAGGACTAAAATCTTCAGGGGACACTCCTAAAACATTGTTTTTTTGGCGCAGGCGGGTATTCGGCTACAGTACCCTGTTGGCCAGTATCCTAACTCTCTTGAGCCCTGGTGCAGCGGTGGCAGGCTTCGGATGGATCGTAGCTTTGAGGGTCCTACTTGGCTTCCTACTTGGAGCAACATGGCCTGCCATTCTCCCGATGGCATCCAAATGGATCCCGCCGATGGACAGATCGAAATTCATGTCTAATATGATGGGTGAGTTTTGTTTTAAGTTTTACTATCATGTATCATCTGTCATGTCATACATTAGAGTTCTAAGTCATATTTCTGTAATAGGAATAAGAGTATTGACTATCTTAGGGTATATTCAATGTACACAAGGAGCTTTTAGTCTCATGAAGTCTCATAAAATATACTTGTTTGAGTTTGGTTTTAATGTACCTACCTAGTGCTTATGATCAAAATAATGAGCATAGGAACTGTAGGTAGTATAGGAAACGCCAGTCTGTTTTTCGGACATTACATTTGTGTATTTTTTTTAAAAGAGATGATTATTTTTTGGAGTAATTTTTTTCCTTCTTTACAATTTGCAAAGTAAGCAACGCCATGCTGTGTGTGGTTTCCTGTACTCGGCAGCTGATAAATTCAATGTGGGTGTGCTGAGTTGATAACAACTTTGAGGTCACTTTATGCTTGCTTGTTACGATGCGCTCATAACGTCACGCGATGTCAGGAGTCAAGCGATGACGAATGAAATTAAAATGATAAACGATCTATTAATGAACGGACGAAGCAAATTATTCAATTGCGAACTCAAGACGTTTGAAAACAAGTCAATAAAACTCGCCAATTATTAATTAAAGGTCGCAATACTAAACGGAGCGCCTTGACTTGCAATTGTTTATCAAAATTTACAATCATATAATACGTCAGGCAGGAGGCTCGCGCTGTTGAATTGTTATCGCGCGTAAACGGTTTGAATGCAACATGGCGGAGTGGAGGCGCGCGCAGGCGTGGTCGGTGACGTCACGGCAATGCCGCGCGCTGATTGGCCGGTTCTTGTTGACCGCGCGATTTAACTCTGTGTAACAGTTGCTAAGCGGTTTACTGTTCCGAGAAATTGGCTGTGGGTTATTTTTGCGGCGGTCACGTGATTGCAAGGTTACGACAGGGGATTCTATTCCCGTGCCGTGATGCTTACGAATTGTCCCCGTTGGATACACGTGCTTTTGTTGTCAATATTTAAAGCTCTTACACGTACATGTAGGTAGCGTAGGTATTTGAGATAAGATTAGTGACCGATTTGAGATAAAATTCTAAATGCTTGAGTCAGCTACAGTAAATTCCGGTATCTACAAGCCTTTTTTTGCTGACTGTACTATTTGTTGACTGTACTTGCATTGTCACCCAAACTACATTTGCATACTACTTACCAAATTTCAAGTCGATGCCATTAACCGTTGGAGAGTTCCGTCCTGCGGAGATGATCTGGCCGGACTACCAGGATGTCACTACCAGATTATTGTATTGTCACGCAATTTACATAAGTACCTATGCCAAATTTCAAGACAATCCGATTACTGGAAGTTGGTCGAATTTAACTTGCAAGATTTAGCTTGTACTTTTAATAATAATATATATGTTTGCATATTCATTCATTATTCATTGTTAGGCGGTTAAAAGTCTAAATAAGGCGCTGGAAACTGCCATGTTTGTAAGGAGAATAAGTATTTAAAAAATTATACAAAAAGTACCTAATCTAAGCAGTAGGTAGGTATATAAACCAAAAACAGTTTCAACAATTTGTCTATAACTATTGAATCTGACTTTCAAATAACCTAAGCGTATGGACGATACAATGGTTGCCTCTTTTGCATAACAAGTACGTACTCGTCACTCAATATCTCCGGAATATTACTTAACTCTAACTAACTTGTTTACCCAGTTTACAAAACTTCGTACTAGCTTACTTCCTTATTTTCTTGCGGAAAACCCTTGGAAAACCACATTATCGAACAGATGCATCTATTTACTTGCTAGTGTTTACCCGCAATATCGTTTGTCTCTGTCTGACTGGGATTTTTAAAACCGCCTTCGGTGCCCGCTCTAGTACTAGTGCTCATTCCAAATTCCAAGGGACCAACAATTGTAATCTTAAATCAATGGAAATAAATGTTCTTGTTTATATCATTGCTGCTATATCAAAGACTAATTATCATAACACCTATGCCCCTATCTCCAGCATTTGCATGTCCCACTTATGATAAACGCTTGCAAATATAATACAACCTCTGTACTCCAACAAAGAAGCTTTATCGTGCAATCTTCACTCAAAGAATTTGTGATTTAAATTGAGTTATTATGCGTTTATACTGATTTATATTGGCATATATTGGACATGGGACGCTATCAACTTGACTTATATATTTCTGTAGTTGTTTCAATCAGACAAATAATAAACTTGACGACCGGATACTTAACCAAGAAAAAAGTGCTGAATTCTAGTCTCATCTGTTTTAATAAGCACAAATTCTGCTGATTTAAAAAGAAATACAAAAAGATAGCCTTAAATTTGGCACCTATCCGCGAAGTACGAGGGGTTAAGGGCAGTGATTCCGATTCTGGAGGTAAGTAATTAAAAAGCTAAAAAGGGTAAACTGTTTCGAGGGGGTAAAAAACAAGATTCCATCAAACATTGTTTGATAAATGAAGATTTGATGTTTGTTGGATAAATGACTATTTACAACGTGAGCGAAGGCTAGTAAAATTATAAATCCGACGTGATTATATTTTCAATCAAGGATTACTTAAATATAGTTCTTCATCTGAGTTAAGCCAACGCAATGATTTTGCGTCCTCGCTGTCAGATGTGGGTCTAGGTGTATTTGAGGAAGATTATTTGCATGCAATAATGTTTTCATTCGCACCTGTCGCCTTCAAAAGGTCGTTATTTATCGAATTAACGTGTAAGGAAATAAGATTTGCGTGTATGTACTTGAATTTGGTTTTTCCCTTGGATAACCTCCAAATTTAAGGGGCGCTAGTGGTTGCCAATTTTATAATTCTATTAATGAAACGGAAATGCTTTACTGACATTTTGTTATACGACTCCATGATGGTGGCCATGACATGAGTCATGCGTGGACTGCGTGGTGGTGGTTTTGAGGATAGTAGAATCATGTGGAACGTTCCTTCGTATCGCTACCACCACCTTGTTCGCTAACCTTGCCGCCAAGAAGCAGTGCTTGCGCACTTGTGATTTTACGCGAAGAGTAAGCCAACCGATAAAATGCTGCGTTAAGTGCTGACTTACTATCAGATGACCCACTTACTCGTTTTCCACCCTTTAAATATAGATAGGGAAGATGAAAAATAAAATTTAAAAAATACAATAAAAACCTTGTGCCACTTGTTCATGAACACTTTATTTTCCAAGCAATTTTTCTATTAGAACCTTGATCTTTTTTGTACGCCATTAACCTATAAATAAGAACGATCCTTTTCACACTTAAAATACACTTCTTTCAACATCTATCCACTATACGTACTGTAATCATTTATTCTGAATAGTTACGTCAAACGTTGTGACCTAAATGTTGCGGGGAGTTTTCCTTCATCAATAATAGTATAGATATTCAAGATCTAAATAAATGTATAACTTAGAAGTGTTTACCCGCGGTTTCGCACGCGTAAACTATTAAAACCGTTGAATAATTGTACTGCTAGAATATTACTAAATTCTCCTGGGAATTACCAAAATTACCTACATCGTGGATTTCATTAACGTTGTATATAAGGCAGTTGTCTCACCGCCGGCGAGGAAACGATTGGCTATCGACTATTTTCTCGCTCAAGAAAAGAACAAAAGATATAAGATCCTGTGTGAGTAAAAGAGACATATATATTAATAGTTGATCGCTGGCGGTTCACACTGCCGGCGAGAACTCGCTCTTACATCTTTTGTCGCAGCGACAAGAGCTATAAAACTAGCTCAGCGATACTCGCTCAGCGCTGTTAGCTTGGCGGCCGCCCGGCTCAAGCGAGTGGAGCGAGTAATCGCCCGTCGTGCTCGAACACTCGCTTTTCACTGCTCGCCCACTCGTTTCTAGTTATTCGCTCTGCTCGCTTCTCGCTCATCGTCGGCGGTGGGACAAGTGCCTAAAACACCCGCGCTAAATTTCATGTCTCTAATGTTGGATGGTTGAATTTTCGAGATTGTATTCTTAAAATGTGTCTGTTTCATTCATGGAAGCGTCCTTAGAACCCTATTCCCACCGGCTTACCCAATATTTACAAAATAGGATAATAGGACAATCTCCGAGCGATCTTTGCTTCGGCTTTACCACGGAAATATCTGACGCCACGCCACTTGTGTCTACTGAAGCAGATCTATAGTAGGTAAGGTCCTAAGCGCGCTGCCGAAATAACGCAACAGAATTTCGACGTGAATGCTGTTTAATTACCTACTGGCAACACATTCGCCGAAATTACGTCACGTTTTGGCGTAGGTACAACCGAACTTCTGAGACTTGTCAATCTGGCATGGCGTTAAGTACATGGCTGTAAGCTGTATGTGTAAAGCGAGAGTGTAGCCAACAAGTCAATAAAGCGCTGTAATTGGTTTACCAGTTGGCATTGACCGACTAAAATCGGCGTTTTGTTTTGATCATGATCATGAACTTGGCTCGCTATGAACTATCACTAATCGCGTACAAGCAAGGTTATTGTTATGGGCGTGTTATGTGAACGTGTTATACGCACACATACAAGTTAGATGACTTGCTACAAAGGTGGTTACTTGCTATAGAGTTAGTAAAAAGTTTTAGTAGAAATATGTACTTATGACAATGACAATGCGTTAACGTATAACCACCGACTGTATACTACATAGACATCATACCCGACCTGTACCCTTAGTGTAAGTTTTTGGTTACAAAATACGTCTCGATCGCGTTCGTGTTAAAATCTCAATTTGTATGGTAACACGAACATTGCAAACGTTCCGCTAGAGGCGCTGTTCGTGTTACCCACGTGTTACCATACAAATTGAGATTTATCACGAACGCGATCGAGACGTATTTTGTAACCGAAAGTGCCGAAAAAGCCGTACAAATACCGTACCGTAATCTTCGATTCGGAATACGACATAAAGTTATCTATCTATGTTTTGGCATTTATTTGTATTTTTTTAACGAATTAATGAATTATTTGCATTTGATATTTATTCATAATCAATGATCGGTAAAGTAGACTATACGGTGACCGATCGATCCGCCGGATTTCATTTTACAAACAATTTTTCGCAGATATTTCAACTAATTTTGAGCTGCAAAACTCTGCGTAACAACTCATCTGCGAAACGAAAATCTGTTAGCATTTGTTGGCGAGACATTAGGCATCCCTTATACATATTACGTTCCACTACTCTGAGTATGGTTCACCCAACCTTCGGTTACAATCAACTCCGCAATCTAACATTTTTCCACTCCACAGCATCGTCGCTCGGAGCAGCCATCACGATGCCAATCTGCGGGTTCCTGATCGCCCACCTTGGCTGGGAGTCATCTTTCTACTTCACCGGTAAGATCGCAATCTGATACCGCAACCATCTAACTAAGTATTGAGACAAATGGTTCCTTGTCACCAAGCTGACGCGAAGAGTGATGGCTTTAAGTTGATTTGATTATTAAATGAGTCAGCAATATCTGGAATTCTGGAATTTCAAGTTTTAAATTTTGCTTGACAATAAGCTGTAGAAGAAAGCTAGTCTTCACGCACAGACATAGAACACAGCGGTTATGACGGAAGATGCCCTTGGCTTGTCTTAGTATTTCATTTCGTGACGGGCAAAGAATAAATAGTCTCAAACATGAAGTACTTACCTATTTGTTTTAATAGTACCTATTACGTTTGCTCAACGAAATTTAAGGTTTTTTTTTAAAGAAAATAACATTTTCGTATCGCTGGGCTTGATTTGAATCCGCACCTCCGGATATAAATAATGTTAAAAGCTATAAATCTTAAGAATAATCTTATCCCCTTTATTCCAGGCATAATTGGAGTGATGTGGTCGGTGGCTTGGTTTGCGGTGGTCTATGACTCTCCTGCCGAGCATCCGAGGATATCTGACACTGAGAGGAACCACCTCATGAAGGCGCTGCCTCAGGAAGATGGCAAGAAAGGAGTAAGTAGTCTAGACTACCTACTTATTTGTACCATGACAAGTCAAGTTCACAATGACACGATTTCTTTGAGATTAATAATACCTGTGTCAAAGGAACAGGGTGGATGTTCTTAAGGTTGGCTACATGAAATATTCTATTTGTGAAAGTTAATAGATATTTGTATTATATGATTAAATTCGTATTCTTTTATATTTCATGCATATGAACAAAAACAAATTTGACGTCCATCCCAAAACAAGAGGATTTCCTAAACGGATTTTAAACCAATGGCAATTGGAACATGTTTTTATCATAAAAAGTTAAATCAAGATGGTTTGTAATAAATAAATTTTCATCAAAATCAGTTGTCTGTTTTGAGATTTGGGTCTTTGACTTGATATGAGCATCACTTATTCTTAAAATAAAACGCATTATTTGCTTTATAAAATCGAAATTATAAAGTCTTCCCTTCTTCATGAGACAATTATTGACACAAGTGTGTTTACCATGTGTTAAATCAATTTAGTCACGTGTGTTAAGTGTACGATGTATTACAAATACATTTTGATAAACTTCGTAAATATGCTTAACTACAATATATAAATAATTACTACCATAAAATAATGAGTACCTATTAACTTGTAATATTTTCCATCATACGGATGGATCTTTGACTTAGTAACTATACCTAGTCTAAAAAACAAAGAATTAAAATAAATAAAATAAAGGTCAGATAAATACACAGTCAGTCAACTAAACCGCGCCGCGTCTACCAGGCGCTAAGATGTCCAAAAATAATCAGTTAAAAAAAATACTTTTATATCAGTGGAGCATATACTTTTGTTTACAATCGATAAATCTCATAATTGGAAGCGTAAGTAACGGAGAAGAGAAGAGGATTTGAACTCCTTAATGAAATCACTACTCTGAAATATTGACTTACCTATTTTTTTTTCATTATAAGTATTTGCAATAGGTATATCTTACGTTACGTTAATCTTGTTTCAAACCTTCTTGCTCAATTCACTAGAAAATAAACTGCATAAATAGATTTTATCCCTACACGACAAAAAAATTAAGAAATAATATGGTTCCTATTGTATACGTAAGCAATACGAAGGCGTGGCTAGCTAGAGTCAATATGCAGTTTAAACTGCTTGAAGACACGTTTATACCACCCAAGGATTTGCCTTCAAAAGTTGGAGGTGAAACACTTCCGTTGAAATATAAAATGTATATGTGTAGGTAAATTTGAATAGGTGGTAAAGCTATAATTCCGAAAATACTAAATATTTATAAACTTGTAAGGTTCGTATGTATGTATGTAAGTTTGTTTGAAAGTTCTGGTTTAAACCCTAGCGCATACAACGTATCATCGACTTAACAGTTTAGACAATGCAAGAGCTGTATCTATAAATGGGCGTTTTAAAAAAATGCTTTGTCGTACTTAGAATCAAGAGCACAATTATTACCGATAATTTTAAAAAAGTCCCCAAAAAAAGGTCAGTTTTGCGACGTTTTTTTCATATACTTACCTACTCAGTGTCAGTATGGGCGTGACAAAACAGTCATAAAATTTTGTATGAAAAAATGGGGACATTTTTTAAACGATCGGAATCGATTGTGCTCTTCATTCCGAGAAGGAATCCATCATATTTTTTCCAAAATTAAAAAAAAAAGAAACAGTACACTTCTTTTTAAATCGCCTATAATTGCTTGGCCGGACTAGCGCATGCCGCACGGCGCTGCAATACCAAATCTAAATGAAGTTTGAAATGATCACAGGACCCATCCCCTTATCACCTTTGTCCACAGCACATCCCAGTCCCATGGCGTAAGATGCTGCTGTCTCCGCCAGTGTGGGCTATCGTCATCACCCACGGCTGTTCAGTCTTCGGCTACTTCACCGTCGTCAATCAGCTGCCTAGTTACATCGAAAGCATACTGCACTACAATATTAAACATGTAAGTACATTTTTAGGGTTCCGGAGCCAAAATGGCAAAAACGGAACCCTTATAGTTTCGCCATGTCTGTCTGTCTGTCCGTCCGTCCGTCCGCGGCTTTGCTCAGGTACTTACTATCAATGCTAGAAAGCTGTAATTTTGCACGGATATATGTAAACGGATGGATGTAAACTATGCCGACAAAATGGTACAATAAAAAAATAAAAATAAAAACTTAAGGGGTAAAGTGGGAGTGATTTCTTTTTTCTCATCCAACCCTATAGTGTGGGGTATTGTTGGTATAAAATACGAAATCCTTAGAAAAATATTACTTAATTTTTTCGTTATGGCTACGGAACCCTATTTTGGGCGTGTCCGACACGCTCTTGGCCGGTTTTTTTAACACCCGATTCACAACCGCAATGACACATACTATACTATCCTTTGTGTTGTCCATTGACATCTATGTACCTTACGGCACTAAACTGGCCGTTGGCAACAAAACACGCGGCGCATCAATCATCAATAATACTTTGACACAACTCCTGTCACGAAAGTCACCAAACTATAGTGAAAGGCTTACAAATCTGCGCTGTGAACAAATTTAGTGCGCCGTTTTGATTTAAGAAACATACAGTCTATACTCGTACCTACATAGATGTCGATATTGTCGATGGTGTTGTCTTGTCTATCTGCACTTAATTCTATTGTTTTGTCTTGTGTTGTGTATTTTTTTTCTTTTCATTAATATTTATGAACTAGGGCTAGGGTAACGAAGTTATTATAGGAGGTGGACGTGAACATGAAAGTAGTAAAAGTATAGACTCAGGATTGTTAAAGTACTTAGAAAGCCTTTTCATTGTTTGAATTTCAATAAGTATTTTCGTTCAAATTGAGGTCACACTAAGATCATAAAAAATATTTTGTAAGCAGAAACTACACTATCCCTGATTAACAATAGGCTACTTTTTATCCCTGGGATATGGGGTTGAATTAGTTACTGCCCTTGCGTACTTACTAATATTATAAAGAATTCATCGCAGACAAAGTCGCGGCGCGGGCAACAGCTAGTTATTTATGTTTCCCTTCGCGTTATAAATATAACGGGTCTAAAGTTGTCTTGTCAAATTGTAGATTCTATACCTTTAAAACAGGTTTTGCATGTATATTTATATTTGCAAGTTTACAACTACTTCACCTTCACAATAAGTACCTAGGGAAAACAAAAGATACATTAAAATTTGATTGACTATTAAAATGTGATGTATATTAATAGAAAACCCCCGCTTCCCGTTTATGACTTAAAAACTATTAATAACCGTCTTTATACAACCGGAAAGCACGAGACAAATTAATGCGGTGATCTGAAGGCATATAATAATATTTATGTAAGTTTCCGCATTATTAATATACATTCTATATCCGATTTGTTTAATTTTTTACTTCCTACCGTATGTCTAAAGTATTACAGTCTACTTTAAAATGCGGTCTTTAAAGCTTCGGTGACGTCAGAGTTTGCGCGCGAGTCGGTAGGGTGACTATGTAGCTGCGAACGAAGGGACAAGTCTTGTCAAAGTTGACTATACATTTTCAATGGTATTAACGTGCGTGCGTTCATAAAACTGCCAGAAATAAAATAGAAAATAATTGTTGCATTATGTTATTTAACTAAATATTTCGGCAGATAAATCACGTAACTACTGAAAAATTGAAAAGGTAATGGCTACCCTTACAAGTCAAACTTGTTGTAATGACATCATTGTAAGATAAAGTTGTTAGCACCTTAATTGTGGAGACAAAATCACGACAGCTCATGTGTAGTATAGGTAAATGTATTTATACATTATTGTAGGATACAATAAAATTACTCTCTGAACACCATATTAGAATTCCTACGTATGTGTGTGTCTGTTAAAAACTTATGACATTAGCACTGGTCGAGTTAGTTAGTTTCTTTACTAACTAACTTGTAAAAATGTTAGATAAATAAAAGCTAAATTGAATAATAGAGTACATATATTCAAATATATATGTATATAAATATGAAAATGTAGGTTTATATACATTGCTAATGTTTTGCCAAAAAAGCAAATCTGTATATCTGTCTTTTTCTATAACACTTTTCCCTATGCGCTAGGTATGACACTATTGCTGTGTGACGTCACACTCTAGTATTCCCTTCTGTCTAATTTTGCATCTTATGTTATTACATACTTAAACGTTGCTTTGTTTTTCGTTTGATAACACACATTACCAAGCTTTTGGTAAAATAATAAGTATTTAAAATCTCTCGTCTCATATCCAGTGAAACCGTGATTAATCTTTCATTACGACGGAATTACTTATGAGCAGCGGATGGTACATATATTCTTAGACTTATACTTCAGTTTCCTTGCGTTCACGTCCTATTATTCGTATTAGGGATATGTTATACAAAGATGGTTGTTTACGTTTAGTACACGTGCCTCCATTGTTTAGATTAACATGCACTTTAATGAACACTTAGCGGTTAGGTAAACAAGTTTGACACGTGTTCAGTTTAAATGGCTTGTCGATTATTGAAATATTGAGGTTTATATTGGTTAGGTACTATATTGTCTCATTTGGATGATTTAGTCGAGTCGTTACGTTGATGATGTTGCATTTAAACCATTAACCAAAGTGTCTTGTAACAACAAAGTGAATGAAGTTAATATTTTTAACTTTTATGAGTTAATATCAATTAGTATTTTCTTATATTTCACAAATAATAAGTTTGATGGTTAATAACTTTGTGCTTGAGTTCAGTGATTTAAATTTTTTAACTATGTGTAAGTACACCTCCCTACAATTTGCCTTGACATGCATTGTTGTTTTGTATTTATTTGGTTCAATTAAAGTTATTTTAGTGTTTTATGATTAAGGCGACATAAAGCACTCTTTTACAAAACATACAGATCGTTTTCAAGATGCGTAACTTCACTTTTTAATTAATACACGTCTCATTTGTCCTTAATAACCAGCCAAAATGCATATTTCTAACTGCCCCAAGTGAATAATAATTAATATCGAACGCAGACCCAATATTTCAAATTGGAACCTTTTGCCCATACACCAAGAAGTCCAAACCGCCCGAAGAGGTTATCTTGCATTCAGTAAACAAGCACACGCAAGCCACCCACCCTATTGCATCAGCCAGAAGTGGTCCACCTCAGCTTTTATAGCCAGCAGGTTTCCACACCAAGTTCACGAGTGAAATCGATCTAAAATTACTGCCAGTTTTTTTACTTAAAGGCTAAAGTCATGAAATTTGCTCCCATTCTTTGGCTGGTTCACCTCGATATCTTCATGAATTTGCAAATCTAAAGGCCAAAAACGAGGACGTCGTAATCGATATTAAAATGCCAAATAGACAGGAGGTATCAAAGAATAGAAGACTACATTTTTATAGTTATTTATGTAAGCAAAGATTCAAATCTCTCACGAAATCTACACGAATCATATAAAAGTGATAATAATCTGTTAAAAAAGTAACTAAAGTAAAAATGGATATGTACTCGTAACAGTAAGCAGTCGTTCACTGTCGCTTTTAAAATAAAATCCACGAATCAAAGTCTGACTCAGAACTGCTTGCCTGCATTCATTTTTAAAAGCAGCCAAATCAGTTGTCTTTTCAAGATTGTAATATTTTCATTAAGATACTTGCTACCATAATTAATTACACAATAAAATATGTAATACGTGTAAATTTATTAAGGAGATGTAATGCTTTTCCATATATATTGTAGTAATAATATTCAGTTCAGTATCTAAGTAATATACACATCAATACACTTATTTAATAATATAAAATGCATAACATGAATAAGCAACATCTGAAAATATATGTTATTGCTGTACGACTACATCAGTATTAAATGTCTAAAATACTACTACTTAATGTTTGAAATTTCAAGAAATGTTTCTTTTTGTAAACAACAAACGCAAAATATAACCAATTTAAGTTTTGGAAACGTTTATAATGAGCATATCAAATGAAATAAGAAATTGAAATCTGTTTGCACGTGTATAATTGCTGTGTAATCGATTATTTAGCTGAAGGTTGTTACTTAATTTTTATTACTACAGGGTAAACATAAAGTAAAAGTAAGATAATACTTAACAAAATTAGAAAAAAAACTTAATGATAGATTTCAATTTATTAATGACATTTTAACGATCTGATTTAGTTGTCCATTTAACCATCTTAAATACGTCGACCCACCAAATTTTTAACAAATAAACCGATCCTAATCATTTATGCTACAAAAAAACGTCACATAGGTAATTACATATTTGCGATACCTTATTTCTAAATCCGATTTGGGATTCGGTCCTATTGTGTGCCCAGCATGGTCACATTGGCGGCCAGTTAAAACGGTGGGGCGATCATGTGTCAATTATCGTGTGCCGTATTTGGCACTTGTATGGTTTTGTTTGTTAAGTCTCACTACGTTTAAATTTTAGATTCAATAAAAAATATTATTGGATTCGCAATATCTAAGCTACGTTTGGCAATCTAATTGTCGTTGCTAAAAACACATCTCAAAGAAAAACTGCTTCAACAAGCAAAAAAGTTTACTTTCATCACTTTTTTATTTCTAAAAATCTTTTTTTACTGCTTGTTATTATTATTATTATTTTATAATATCTCTGAATATACGAGACAATAATTACTTAGTTACGTCACAAGTTCTATACATCATTTTTATTTAATAAAAACGCTACCTTGCTAACGACGTGGGAGCGCTAACAATTAATTACCACTAACAACTAGATTATCTGTAGTCTAGACGTCTGAATATCAGACCTCCCTTTTACACACAGTAAGAATGAGCGAGATCCGACACATTAGCAGTCAGCGACCAGTCCATTTCGACTTATTTGGAATTTTATGACGCCAAAGATGCCATGCCATAGAATTTATCGAGGTCGTCTCAAAAGAAATATTACTGCCCGTAATAAATACTCTTCGTGTATTGCATGGCTGAATTGAATTCCGCATTTTTATTCAATCATGGCTGTAGGTTATGTAATACAATAATGTTTACCTAACTCTTTACTTGTACAAATGAAACCGTAGTTTTTATCACAAATCATCCAATTGTGATGAAAACTTGGGTTACAACAACATTGTCATGTTCTTTGCTTTGCAATGTTATTTGCTTTGTAAAATACCATATTTAATATTGGCCATATTTTGATGGCCACTCATCTGCAATATCTTTGGAAAACTCTATTTTTTTAATAATAAAATAATAAGATCTTATTACGTATCTAAGCTTTGCTAAGCTTACTTTGGGACTAGGTCAATTGGTGTGAATTGTCCCATGATATTTATTTATATATTTATTTATTTATTTATCCACTATTGATAAATACAGATAAAATGATCAACAGTGGTTTGTGACATTGATGAAAGCACAATTTCAAAAAATCATAAACTGTAATAAATACAACATGTAAATTTATTTATTCTTTTTAGTAGCCTTACAAAGTTTCAACAGAACAACCCCTCAATAAAATTAAAATGTAGGTACTTCGTAAAGTTCTTACAAAATGCCGCAGCGTGGTCACAGTACCGGGAGGAATATCCTACACTCATTCACTTGCGAACTGGTTCGCACTGCGATAACTTTTACTGGACCAGGCCGTATGTCGTATGAGGCATTGGTTTGAAAGATGACTTGATAAAATTAAGTGAAAGTTTTCAAGTAAGATGTAAAAAATATAAACAAAAAATGTAGACTGGACATATTGAGGACGCTGCAAATGTTGAGGTTTATTCAATGTTAGGGAATTAAGAATTGATGAGAAGTGAATTGAAGAGAAGATTTAATGATATATTGATTGAAAGGTTAAATAAAAGAGGAACAAATTGATCATAGAAACAAATTTTATTGAAGCAAATGTTAAAAATATGATAATTAAGCTTTTAAGTACCTTGCTGGTTTCAACTCTGCTGTTACTTTATGACTTATGACTATGTATGGCAGGCAGGGATAGCGAACCATTTAAGTATGTAAGTGCCATTTGTTTGAAAGAAGAATAATTTCGCTATTAAGTAATTTGCATCAAAAAAACATGACTTGGTTATTTATTTAATATAATCTTCTTCTTACGGTACCATCTCCTAACAGAGATGTCTTTATCATGGATACCACCGCCCGATACTTTAAATTGAACCACGTTCTGTTAAGTCGTTTTGAACCCGTATCATTTGTCGCGTTCAGTGCATGGCACCAGTTCCAATGGTTAGCCTTCCCTAGTGCGGGGACTTTTAAACCGTCGTCGTTTTGTTATTCGTAAAGAGCTATTTAGTACAATGTTTACGAATAACAATGTATGCGAAGTGATGTGCCACAATTTGACCGAATACCTTTAAGCAAGGTCATATCCACCGTCAGTCGCATGCAAATCTTTATTTATGCCGACCTTTCCTTACATTGACAGCCACATATGTCCTTTAAGCTATTAATGAAGGAAAACTATTTCGCATACATTGTCTTTTTGTGTGGAATATTCAACATGCGTATTTTGTTTTGCATTGTATTGAATGGCTGGCGTTAATATCACGTATTTCTTTTCCGACAAAGATTATCTACCAAGGAATAAACAACTCTCTAAGCGACAAACTTATAAATATAAGTAAATACGTATACGGACTATTTGCCGTTTTGTACTTGTCCTACCGCTTTCCTGTTGCTAGATTAGAGGTATAGTGTAATAATTTCTAATAGTCGTCGCTCTTCTTTGGTCTTGAAGCTTAACTAAAGATCGGACGGACTGACTCCTGCGAATTAGAGTTGAAGGGGCCGCGGCCCAGCAGGGCTACTACGAAATTCGAAGTTCGTATCGTACCATCCCGCCGACACTTATATTATTTAATACGAGAGTGAGAGGGACTGTACGATCATCATCATCATCATCACCGGCCTATCTTAGTCCACTGCTGGACATAGGCCTCTCCAGTTGCACGCCACTGAGCACGATCCTCGGCCAGTCTCATCCAGTTCTTGCCAGCTAACCTGCGAAGATCATCGCTCCACCTAGTCTGAGGGCGTCCTACGGCACGCTTGCCGATTCGCGGTCTCCACTCAAGAACTCGTTTGCCCCAGCGATTATCAGTTCTTCGACTGATATGGCCGGCCCACTGCCACTTCAGTTTGCTTATCCGGTGAGCTATGTCGATGACTTTAGTTCTGTGTCGGATCTCCTCGTTTCGAATTCGATCCTTCAGAGAAACTCCGAGCATAGCCCTTTCCATAGCTCGCTGAGCGACTTTAAATTTGTGGACCAGCCCAACCGTGAGTGTCCACGTCTCGGCACCATATGTCATGACTGTACGATACGAACTTCGAATTTCGCAGTAGCCCTGCTGCCGCGTACTGCACTTCGTAGTTGTCTTGATGCCAGAGTTACCGCACTGGTTGTTGTATTACATCTTTGCATTGCTGAAAAAAGGGCAAGACGTAAAGAAGTATGCTCCGAACATATACTAACGACGTAAAAATTAAACTATTAAAGATTCACACGCAGGGCGACTCTTGACAGAAGAGACAGGTATGTATTTCAACATTTTGTGCACCATTATTGTCATCATAGCTACTCTTATTAGTAGGTATTTACTTTAACATTTTTTTACTATGAAAAACTTCTTTTTCAAAATTCTACAATAGAACATAGATAATATAATAAGTACTACCTACTTTGACGGATATATTTGTATACATTATAATCACAAACATTTATTTCAGTACTTTACCTACATGGTGGTAATTTTCTTATGAGCAATGAAAATAAAAACATAATGTAAGTACGTACTTGATTATAGGAAAATTTTACAACTTCACACGTCCGCATGTAATTTCACATGATTGCCGCAATCACAACATAACACGGCAATTAAAGATTGTATCTGTAAAGCGCCGATCTAAATTACCTACACTATAGAAGTGATAGTAATGTACAAGTACATCATTATGTTTATGACTAGCATTACATAAACATTGTTAGTGTCATGTAGCGAGGCTTCTTTACAAGCGGAAAAATCGCTATCTTAATCCCATGGGAAGTAAATAATCTGACCAACATAAAAAAAGTTTAAAAACTCTCGACATTGTCAAAAAAACCGCATTTAAATTGGTCCACCCGTTTAAGGGCTACGGTGCCACAGACAGACACACACACAGACACACCAACCACTAACCATTAACCATTTTGTTCAAGCGACATCTCACATCTATGATTGGTTCAGGACAATAAAGCATGATTTAGTTAAATATTTGCTTGTTTCCAGTGAAATTTAACACATATCCAAATTGGTTAGCGACCGCAGCACGCTGTTCAATTCAGAGAGTGCTAAGCGATGACGCCGTGGTATAATTTGATTGACAAATATGAAGTTACATACCTAGAGTACCTACCTACCGCATATTAGTATAAACTGTTTCACAAATTTATTTAATTTACACAGATACCATACTGTACAATACTTAACTAAAGCAGTATAGGTCACATATTAAAGAAAAATAATAAAAAGCCGCGGTGGCCGAGTGGTTTGACCTATGGCCTCTCAAGCAGAGGATCGTGGGTTCAAACCCCGCACCTCTTAGTTTTTCGAAATTCATGTGCGGAATTACATTTGAAATTTACCACGAGCTTTACGGTGAAGCAATTCAATGGTGTGTGTGAAGTTCCCAATCCGCAGTGGGCCCGCGTGTGAACTACGGCCCACGCCCTCTCATTCTGAGAGGAGGCCTGTGCCCAGCAGTGGGACGTATGTAGGCTGAGATGAATAATATCGCAAACCATTTACACACACATGATTATGATGATGTCACTCATGCTAATTTCGGCCACGACGACGTCTCCCGTGCCCTGACTGAACGAGTTCTGCTGGCGTGCTCTAATGTGGCCGTCCCACTCTTCTGTCTGCCTGAAACGTGGAGACATTGCGCTTAATTAAATTAAATACTCTACACCAAGGTGCCTCGCCAGCGATTCCCAAAGAGAGGGTTCAATCTTGCATTTCTTCATATTTTCTGAACGTCTTCGCACCTGAGAGACTGGACATCGCTTTTACACTAACCGTTCTTTAGTTAAGAAAAGAAAATGCGCTCACAAATACACTATCAAGACAAGCGGTGAAATTACTGGCACTTGAGGTACCCCATCTTAGGCCTCTAGGTTGGCAACGCATCTGCAATACCCCTGGTGTTGCAGATGTTTATGGGCGGCGGTGATCTCTTACCATCCGGAGACCCACTTGCTCGCTTGCCATCCAGTCGAACAAAAAAAACAGGCAAAAAATATACAAGCTCTAAATTTACTATACTTCATATCCCTGTCCTGTTCTCCTTGTACGAGTATAATGTGATTTGTTGATAATGTGACGACAATTTCAAGTAAAGTTGTTGATCAATTCCTTATCTCCCCGCTATATTTCAATAAACACTTTCTAGCCAAGAGTTGTGGGTGTATCTTTCGCCTTTTTTACCACGTTGATATCTAAGCCAGGCTATGTTTTACCTGTAAACATTGTCTTATTCTTGTGGAAATATTGTAGCTATGCAAGCCACAAGGTCTCCCATAGCATACTAATGCGAAGCGATTCCGACGTAATCCTTCGTCATCCGAAGGTGAATGGACGAGTACAGTCGGCGAGATAGTGCATAATCCTAATTATGGAGATAAGTTTTTTTTTGCAATCTTACATTGAAACTTCAGTATAATTTCGATCTATTCTTAACTGTACATACCTATATCTGTATTTTTTTCTGTAGTGTATTGAGTCTACCTGCTATCGAGCTCCATGTAACGAGATGTAGATTTATAAACGTCGCGATGTTGATTGATCCTTAAAACTGAAGAAAGAGACTGAAATTATAAACATATATGCTTCTTTAGCTTTAGTTTAAGTTATGTTAATAGTTAATGTTAAAGTGCAGAAAACGAAGAAAAGACAAAATTAAACATTTCTATACAAAATTGTTGCCATGTTCAAGCAAAAATGCTAAAAACGTTAAAATCTCAATGAATTTCTACTTTTTTAAGCTAAGTTGGAAAGTATGCCAATAAGCAATACAACTCCCATTTAAAACCATCAAGCGTACATCCCCTGTGTTAACTAAATGACAAGGTGCTTGCACGCCGCTGATTATAAGGTTGCGAGACATTATTAAAGCTATTAAGTACGAGTTTCTGGCGCCAGGATTCTAGGTCGTATTTATAGGTCTAGGTTTTTGTTCTGTTTTTATAGACTATAGATTTATAAACATTATTTAGTGGATTTGTTTCTTAGAGGCTCGAGTGTAGCTCTCTTTAGACTGGATAAGACATTCCGCTCCAGTAATGATCATTATGATACTGACAAACGATCTGATTTTAAAACTGATACTGTATTAATGTAGCTGTGTGTGTGTAGTTTCGTAATTAAAAATATTTTATTTTAATTTATATATCAGTGATATCTTTAAATTACTTTTTGTTCATTAAGACCACGACTACTAACCCTTTAACAGTCTCAGCCCGTTCAACCTCTATTCTTTGCATTTTAGCAAACGCCTGCGTGTGAACTTACTCAATTCAGCTATCCTAATCTGTCATTTTCATATTAGCCTCTGCCAGACACGATCGCGATTCGCCCGGGCATTTGAAATGACGGCCATAATACATCTCCCTCCTTTTATAGTACATTGTGTCTTAAGGGCGGTAAACAAGGAATTACATAATATTTTTTCAAAAATTGCCGATTCCGCTGACTACGCTCTTGGCAGCGCCAGCCTCCGCATGCAATATCACACTCATTTACCGACCTTGGGCTTCATGACAAGAAAATTAGTACGGCAAATGACTCTTTTACCGCCCACGGGTTTCATGACAAGCACATTAAGGTCGAGGGTTTTATTTGGGGGGTTGCAACCAAGGTAGCCTGCATGTTTCGACACTGTTTACGAGCAAGTGTGATGAAAACTAATTAACTAACGAGTTGAGTTCTCGAGAGTACGCGCGATTAGTCAGCGCAGCAGCAATTCGCGAGACGGCGGCGCCGGCGCCGACGGTACGGCAGGGGAAAGCTACGCGCAATAATTATACCTCTAGCCATTAATCAGCTCGACATGTAAGGGTCAATACTTACATGTATGTTTAACGGTGATAAAAAATATATTTTACCATGAAAATTTAATGTTTTACTTAATATAAGTTTTTGTGGCGACATGGTGATGTGATATTTTGCCATTGCATACCAAATTTCAGCTCAAGATTCGAAGCTAATAAAGAACAAATACGCGCGAGGCGAAGTTGCCCTTAACACTGTTTCTCGACCATATACAAATACAGGGAAAAATTGGTTTTGGACTTTTTTATTTTTATTCTACTGGATGGGTAACGAGCAAGTGGTTCTCCTGATGGTAAGAGATCAACACCGCCTATAGACACCCGCAGCACCAGGGGATTGCAGATGCGTTTCCAACCTAGAGGCCTAAGATGGGATACCTCAAGTGCCAGTAATTTCACCGGCTGTCTTACTCTCCACGCCGAAACACAACAGTGCAAACACTGCTGCTTTACGGCAGGATTAGCGAGCAAGATGGTGGTAGCAATCCGGGCGGACCTTGCACAAGGTCCTACCACCTGCATCGGAATCTGAATTTTCGTATATACCTTCATTTTGGGTTTATAAAATTTGTTTCAAAGGTCTTATAAAAATCTCGTGCTTTAGCAATTTTATAAGTTTGATTTTTCACTACTTCAAGTGGTGGCAGACCTGGTTTGATAGTAATTTTAGCTTGATACCTCCAAGCGTTCCTGAGAATAAGGGTTTTGACAGACGGAGAACAAAGCGATCCTTCAAAAACCTGGAAAACATTTACGGGGGCTTTCAGACAAATTGCAGCACCTGCTGAAATATTCTAGATTAATCTTATTACAACTATAAGGAGAGCGAGGCGAGTCCTATCTTAACTCATACGATCAGCCGGTCGCCCATGTCAATAACGTTTCGCAGAAATATAGTTTTCCTCATACCATAAGCTGAATCCATCTGGCGCGTCCGCGCGTCCTTTGTGAATGAATCACGCGGGCGCGAGCCCGTTCATTATACCGTTCACGCGCGATTAGGACGACCCTTCTTAGAAACCTTTAAAGTAATGGGAATTAATCTGACAAACCTGCATATACACATAGGTAGTGCCACGTAGAATAGGAGTCACGCATACAAGAACATATCATGTAATGACAGCAGGATTTTGACATTTACTCATTCTCCTTTTATAATCAGTTTTTTGTAGCTGTACGAAGTTCTAGTTTTGCACTTCGTACTATAAGGGCCTGAGCTAAAACTTAAACACTAAGTTATTTCTCCACCATGACTCATTAGCTCATGTTTAGCACTGCAGACTGCGCACGCGTCTTTTTTGCCTACACTGCAGGGTGAATGCACTGAGGTCCAGAAAAAAAATTGCGTTATTTTTAGAACTCTCAGGTTAAGTACTACTTAATGGGCACATATAAACCTAACCGTCTAGACAGGTTCAGGCTTCAAGTATCCGACAGTCTACCTCAGTGGTCTACCTACATAATATAAGTACAGGGTGTAACATTCATTTCGGTCAGTATGAGAAAGTCTGAAAGTATAATAACAAGAAAAACTATTCTCGAAACTGATTCGAACGAGCTTTTGGGGGCGATTTTGAAAATCACAGTTCGAAAATGATGAAAATCTGTGTCATGTTACAGAATTACACCTTAATGTTTTTCGTCTCCTTGCGATAACTAAAAGAACTGTACATTTCTACTACTCCATCCTTCAAATTACATTTCAATTTGTGCCACTTGCAAAAATATGTAAAACATTTACAGGCACGATTTTTTAATAATTGTCCCTTTGGATAATCAACTGATTTCTTATGATGATAACATCAAGATCTCTTTTTCTACAGAACGGCCTGCTATCTTCGCTCCCCTACCTCGGCAAGTACCTGTGCGCGCTCGCTTCCTCCGTACTGGCTGACCATCTGCGCAGGAGTGGGAAACTCTCCACGACGACTGCTAGGAAACTGTTCACCGGGTTCGCGGTTGGATTACCAGGTACGACCTATGACCCGTTATGACACTTAGCTATAACCTATGCCTAATTGAAATTCCCAAAAAAAATGGTTTAGGGCGTTTTCAGAAAAAGATTTTGAAATGACTTTTTTTTTAGATTTGAATGAAATTTCGTTTTCCTACTCAGAGAATCAGGAGCACTTTCGATTGTAATAGGAGAAAAAAAGTGTCATGCCATCTTGACTTGTCTACAACGTTTACCTGTTAGTCTGATGTTAATTTGAAAAGGTTTGGTAGCGAAATAGTTACATTCCCCAAGCGTTTTTTTTTCAGTAGTTTATTATAAACATTATTTACAATGATCCGTTGTTGACTACGAATCGTTTTGGGATTTTTTTGTTATTGGTCAAAGAAACCGCCACAGTGACACTGACAATCATTAAAATTATTTCCAGTGTAAGAAATTAGTTCCAATGAAATTCCGCAACATGGCGAATAGTCATATATTTTTGGTCAGGATTTAAATGTATTTTATTTCTTCTTTCTTTCTATCTTAAGTTTTTTTTTTAGATAGATATTAAGTTTTTTTTAATATCGATATTACAGCACTGGTGAAACTGTGGCAACGTTTGTGTGCGTGCAATGAACTGCCAAGTTGGTTCGCCTAATTCTGGACTCTAGACAAGCGTGCTCAATCATACTCTACTATTGGCATACAGCGCTAGTGCTGGTGGCGCGCTGCGGCGCAAACTACCAACTGGCTACCCTGGAATCGACCCAATGCACATCAATAATCGTACTGTTCATAGTGCTGGAGAATTCAACACTTAACACATTTTTCTGCAGGAATCCTGATGATCGCCCAAGCTTTCTTCGGTCACGACCGAGTGTGGTCGGTGGCCATTTTCACCATCGCGCTCACCATCAACGGAGCTGTCACCGCCGGTTACCTTGGCAACGGGCTTGATATTGCACCCAACTTCTCTGGTTTGTTTTATATTAGCTCATATTTAATATTGTTTTTATAAAATGTAATGTTTTTAACTTTGTCCCAGTACCCCATTTACTTACAGTCGAACCATTTGATTCCTGACCCACCGTAGAACGTTCTCACAGTAATTGTCATAATGAATTGCCTTGTCAAGCAATGCGATGTCACTATGACTTTCACTATGAAAAGGTTCCATAGTTTCAGTTGGTTCGAATGCACCTACATAAGCATTGTTTAGTTTTAAAAATATAAATGTATGATTTAAACGAATGCTTTTTGATTTCTTTATTTTGGAGAAGATAAAACTCTTCCAATGTTAAAGAAGATTGATCATCCTAAGCTTTGCGATTATCTTGGTCAATATAAATAATTCTGTTTCAGGAACAATCTTCGGTATGGCAAATACGCTGTCGTCTATCGGCGGATGGCTGTCTGCATTTATGGTCGGCGAACTCACCAAAACTCATGTAAGGGGCACTTTCTTTCTTTGGCCATAGAATTATCAAATCGCTCTTTAAGCCCATTTACAATAACAATTTAGTCTGACAAAACTAAAGCCCAGTTTAGACCTGTAAGAAAAATCGTGCAAATTGCATTACATTGCGGCACTAGAAACTCGTTGGCTTTGCGGCCTCGCAATGTATCTAATGATCTAATGCAATTTGCCCCATTTTTCTTGCAGGTCTAAACCGGGTTTAAGAATTAAAAAAAGACTTGCTACAATAAATGTACCTACTGGCTACAGGAAATTGTTTTTTTTCTTTATTGTTTTATGTTTTTTCATAAGGCAACTCCAGAATGGACGCGGGATGAAAAAAAAGAGATGATGGATGGTTTTTGGGACGCTAACTCCTTGACCGGCAAGAAAAGCGATACAATATATAGTTTGGCTAATGAAAGCTGAATTTTCGGCATAGTTTACATATATATGCGTGCAAAATTACAGCTTTCTAGCATTGATAGTTACTGAGCAAAGCCGTGGACGGACAGACAGACAGACATGGCTAGACTATAAGGGTTCCGTTTCTGCCATTTTGGCTATGGAACCCTAAAAAAAGAATTATTAGTATGAAAAGAAAGGAACTACTACAAGTAATCCGGAGTGCGTGTCACCACATTAGCTGTCTAACCTATTGTATTTTCCTTCCCAGAATACCTACGAGCAATGGCAAATAGTTTTCTTCATCCTAGCCGGCGTGTACATAGTGGGTGCTCTATGTTTCACCTGCTTCGGTTCCGGTGAGCTGCAGCAATGGAACGCGCGCGTAGAGGCGCCCAATGGCGCCCTAGCGAGGGAGGAAGAGCCACTCAATGATAAAACTGAGAAGGCGTGAGTTGGTGCAGGGATACAGTAAATTTGTACAGTACGAGCTAAATAATATCTTATTAACACGCGAGGCTCGCAGGAAAGAGATAGAATTTAGCTAGCATCATAAAGCGCTTAGGATAGGAATATCCTCAGAGCAGTATAATGTAATTGTAATAATAATTCCCTGAAGGTCTTTCGGCTGTCAAAAATAGTTATATATTTTTAGAATTCATAAAATTATCCCTTGAACACGTACAAAGAGATCAATAAGGACAAAGTTACAACAATATGTATGTAAAGTCTTAAACATTATGATCGGTTTTTCGGAGTATTTTGTATTTTTTATTTAAACACCAAATTCTTTACTTTTACGGGTATCCCGTGAAACCATATCGAAAATTGGTTTCACGGGATACCCGTAAAAGTAACGAATTTGTAGTTGAAATAAAAATATAACAAAAAGACTCCAAAAAACCAATCATAATTTGATTGCTTAGTAGCGACATCTCTTGTCTGGGTGAGCGGTTAGTTCCAAAACAATGTGACGTCTCTCGATGAGTGCGAAACATAGATGTCGCTAGTGCTGCTGTTTAAGTAGCGAAAAAAAAGCAACCTGAGATATGTCTGCATAGGAGAAATTCGTGTCTAGACTCCTGTCCAGCGGTGGTGTATGGGGTTATAGCACGCAGCACGGATTGTTGAGGACCTGGGTTCGATTCCCAGCGCTGGTCTCTTTTTCTGGTTTTTCTGTGCATCCATGTCTCAGTTTGTATTTTCGATCGTGTATACATATTTTTTTAACTTTGATTGTACCTATCAATCTCTTTCTTTTTTAATGTACACCCCGATTAAACCTTTTTGTGTCAGTAGATATTTAGCCAATATATATAGTTATGATCTTCATTGATTATTTGGTTTTATATGACGCCAATTTAATTTCAATCGTACAAAAAAAGTCCCTTAAAGTAATTAGAAAAGTTAACTAAATTAAAGTTTTGCCTTGTTACTTGACCAAAACTTTGATCTAGTTTAATATAGATTTCAATCGTGAACATACGATAAATCTATTCTGAAAGTAATTAGAAAATGTGCTTACTATTTTAAGAACAAACTAAAACGCTTCAAAGTTAGCACATTGTCTATGCCAAACGAGAAAAAAAAGAAAAACTAAAAAAAGGCTGTTAAGTATAAGAATGTGATCTATTTATTAAACGTACGCCGGCATGCGCAATGGACTCACGCACTTGTTTTTAACGGCAAAATAAATGTCTACTTTTTCTACCTATTACAATAAAAAAAAAACCTGGGAATTTATTTTGTCGTTGACTGTTGGTTTCTTTCGTGGCAATACGTCATAATTACAAATCTTTCTTCAACCTAAAGAAAGTCTTCTATGAACTAGAACTTACCTGATTTAACATAGGTATTATACTTTTCCAGCAACTCTGTTGCAACGGTCAACCCTTTTTTTTTCTTGAAGCTGATCCGTGATTGATCCCTATCTCACCTGATGAAAAGTGCAGATAAGTCTAAAGGTATATCGCACTGGTTCAGTAACAGCTTTTAGCCTTGAAGAACATTAGGTGGTATCTATGTACATCTGAACTGTATTAACATTTTATGTATTTTTTTTGGAAATGTACCTTACATTTTTAATAGTACCTACCAAGATAGTACCCATAAAATCTCTTTTTTAACAAAAATGAATTTGTAATTGTGATGTCACGATTGAAGTTCATACGGAACCCGACTCAATGTAAAATGATTAAGTTAGCTAAGTTGCAAGAACAAGTAGATTATTTGCCCGGAAAGGATGTACTGAGCACGTTTTGTCCTAACATAGCTCCAAAATTCTTCGAAAAAAAAAACGGAATATATGCAGACAACTAAGGTACTAATTCTAAGCCCTACGCTAGCTGACGCGGTTTGCACGGAGCGGGTGTAGGACGCCTATTCAAAAAGCGCTAACTGCGTGCGTCGCGTGCGATGGATTTTACATGCAGCCGCGCCCGCGAAGTGCACCCGCTCCAGCTTGCGTAGGCTCTAAAAGGCTTGTTCGGATTAGGCTAGTATTTTAGTCCAGTAGAGAGTAATTTAGTAGCTAAACGTGTCTGAACATCAAAAAATTAGTGAGTAATTTAGTCGAGTCGATCCATTTTATTCTATTTTTTTTTGTAGTTTAGTAGTGAGTAGCACCCCTCACCACGCGTCCGTGCTTACTCGGCCGCCGGCTAAACAAGTCCGAACCTGTCGATTTAGGGGCTGTTTCACCATCCTTTGATTGGTGTTAACTGACGGTTAACCGCCGGCTAAACATCTCTATTTGTTTTGTTCGAATAGACGGAGATGGCATCACATTTAACCGTCAGTTAACACTAATCAATGAATGGTGAAACAGCCCCTTAGTCGAGTTAATTAGTTGGCGTGAAAATGTTGTTTCGCTGGAGCGAGGAAACCACTTTAACACTCGACTGTACTTTGAACGGTTTTTAGGTAGTAGCGAATAGTTTACCTACTAAATTACTCGCTATTGGACTAAAATACTAGCCTAGTCCGAACAAGCCTTAAGCCACTTTAAATAGATAGATTAAGTTTGTGTGGAGACGTCCTGTCAAGAGCACGCTGTGTGGACTCTAAGACGTCACGAGCTTTCAGTTCCAACCGATCGTTTTCATGTAGATCGAGGTCAGCCTGGCTTAACAACAAAGCTTTTATATGTAGATTAATATTCTAATTTCCGAGATATAACAAACTTATTGCGGGACACTGACTCATTTGCATGCAAACAACTAATTATGTATAAATCACAAGGTCTAGTTTATTTGGAATAGTAATTAAAAAAATGTATTTATAATTTTCATATCGTAATTTATCCGGAGTTGGCCAAAAGTAGAGACGAGTGGAAGAAAAAAGGGGAGGCTTTTGCCCAGCAGTGGGACACAATATAAGCTAATAAAAATATACAGTATAGAAGCTATGTTAGAACGATCAGCCAGTATTTACCTTTTTATAGTTCTGCTTAAGCTGTTTTCTACTTTACATAATTTAAACTTTGACTTGTCAAAACGAACTGATAGGTTTAAAAAGGAAAACTGCAGGGACCAAATGGGGCTTCTACACTTCTTGATAAGATACTGTTATTAAGTATTTTTATGAATTAACAATTATTTATGTAGCTACATCGTCGAGTTAGGAATTTCATAGCTAATAGAATGATCTGTCGACTTATCTGTGAAGCTAAAATACTGAAAAAGTGTGTACTTGGAAAATAATAGTAACTAAAAAAAAAGCTCCGCTTTAGATTAAATACTTGTTTATTACCCAATTGCGGCAAAGCCCACTAGGAAAGTTATGTTTTTGAGATCATACACTGCGGCCGCAACAATTTTTTTAAATGCCTGTAATTTTAAATTTTCAATGGGTTAATGTTACTCCTCAGATAAGTGGATAAGTCGGCATGTTTCTCATGCATGTACACTGACCATAGACAAGTCTCGTTACTTTTACCGTAAGACGTAGATATAAGATTTAGCCATGTTTGAACTAGCTTTATTACAAGGGACGATGCATTGTGTTTTTGTGCATTTCGACAGCTGTGATAAAGAGGTTTGTCTATGGCATATATTTTTCTTGATGAATATTTCGAGCGGTCTCAAACCCTGAACGTACTATTTAAATTGATTTTGTAACGGCTATTAGCAGTTCCTAAAATTACAATCAGTA
Source organism: Choristoneura fumiferana (assembly GCF_025370935.1). Lineage (NCBI taxonomy): Eukaryota > Metazoa > Arthropoda > Insecta > Lepidoptera > Tortricidae > Choristoneura > Choristoneura fumiferana. Next base: position 2,911,627 of record NC_133494.1, read on the forward strand.
TTTGGATGTGTTTTAGTCGAATTTTGTTTTTCAGATGTTCTAAGATCTCCGTAGACAAAATGTTTCGTTTTCCTTCCGAAGATTGCAGGGTAAACAAATCCATAGAGTACATTAAAAACAAATAGGTTACTAAAATAAGTATTTAAATTTTGTCTATGGAGATAAGTTGTTTTTATTTTTAAGTGTCCTTTTTATTTTTTACAAACTAACTAAATTGTATGATCAGTTTCTGTAATTTTTCATCCATTTACATGGAGTTATCTGTGTTTTTATTCTGTAATATTTCATTTAAATGTACATTTATTAATTCATTATGATTTACAGCTTAAATTGTTTCATAAATGTATCTATAATACTTTTTGAAATTGTATAGCAAGTTAGCATCGTACGCGTGACGAATTCGAGGACTGCATTTTGTCAACCAGTTTCTTTGAAAATAAACGTTTTTATGAATAAATTGTTTACTTTCCAATTTTCGACTGCAGCTCTTAAGACCAAACCTTTGCTACATTTTGGGTTACGTAAATAAAAAGGCGTTGAAGGTAACTTACAATAGTTTATTGAATAAACATTACAAGTAGCACAGCCTAGCTGTCCCTACGAAGCGCCGCTCCTGCTACCGTCTACAAGGCAAGGTGATTCAAAATCCCTCGGGCCACTCCAACAATTACCAAACAAATGGTATCAACAACATAATACGAAATTTCGTTGTCACATTAAGGCCTTAGCATTAGCACAGAAGAAAATGTCTTGTGTCTTAGAAGAAATTCAGTCAGAAAGAAATAAGAAAAATATCTCCTGATTTAAGAAATGTTCTTGGAATGTGCAAAAGGCCTTTTGGTCGAAATGATGATATGTAAAATAAGTACGAATAATAGTGACAGTTTAGTCGTTTACTATATATATTCCAAATTAAATATAACACAAAAATGCTCATTTTGTACTACACTATAGCTTTATCTCCACCTGGTGTTAATGTGACAAAGTACAAAAAATAGCTACTTGACTCATTTCCATTGTATTTGCTGGAGCAACCACCTATGATTCTGTAAACAATATAAGTGACAGTAACACTCGTCTTATCACAGTAAGTTTAATTATGGAAATCTTTGTTATAGAGGAGGTCGCTGCAAGCCTAATGTGCGGTTTTAGAGAATACACCATGATAGAAGTAAAGTCCTATCTCGTCGAATGAGGGTTTTCACTGAGGCGAAATATCGCTAGATGGCGTTAGTATCGTGAGGTGCGTTTGACGTTTGCTTGCGATTGGCTCATTTCGTTATTTAACCAATCACGAGCAAACGTCAAAAGGATCTCACGATCCTAACGCCATCTAGCGATATTTCGCCTGTGTGAAACCCTCATATAGCGTAAATAAAAGCTACCACGGCGCGACATTTAAACAGTAGTATAGAACTATTTTCCGGTTTTTTGATTTTGATTTATTAGAGACTTTGTATGCCGCGTTTTTCTTTCTATAGAACAGCCATATAACTCGAGTGCGTTTCGCGTTTGTAACAATGCAAACACGCGTCGACGACGCTTTTTAAATAACCATAATTCCTCATCACAAAGATTACCATATACCGTAGTGATAAAGCAAAATACGCCATTGCAAACTGACATCGACTCGGCCGTTGTCACTCTAGCCTGGGTCATTTTGACCTACTACCCGCGGCGGGTAGCAGCCCATAGCCTTAGCGCCCTATCTCACCGGGACACCATGTCGCCGCTACCAACAAAATACAACTCTACAGGGCCCAATTGCATAATAAACTAAAAAACTATTAGTAAATTTCAATACAAAATCGCTATAACTATTAGCTCATAGCTGTTTGTTGTGATTGTTCGTGTTGCCTATTTGTACTTAATACTATTTTTGTGGCTTATGTTGTAAATAAGTGTATTTTCTTTCTTTCTTTATGCAATCGGGCCTTAGTGTCCGCTTTGGCGGCGCGACCAGCATGGACCACAAGCAAACAACAAGCAGCGCCACCACGTTAGAGGGTTTTCAGATTCTAATACCGATATCAGGGTAAGTAAAATGTATGAAATATGTACCTGTCTTTCAGATTATCCGATTCGTTATCGAATCATATTACATACATTTAACTTGCCCCAATATCGTATCGGCGGCGTCCGATACCGATATCGGGTCGGATAACCTGAAAACGCTCTCAGTTGCGCCGCATGCTGTATGCTTAATGATGTGTTCGGGAACGTTCGGGATTGCTCGTTCTCGTCCGCCGCCGCGACGTCCATTTTCCGGTGGGCGAGAACGATCAGTCTCCAACATTTACGAAGCTGATTTTGACGCAGCGGGCGACGGACCGCTACGCGTCAGGCTAACTATAACTTATACTACGAAACTCGAAGTTCGTATCGTACCGTCCCTCTCGCTCTCGTATTAAATAGTATAAGTGTCAGAGGGACAGCACGACACGAACTTCGAGTTTCATAGTAGCCCTGCAGTATTCGCGGGTCAGAACAACCATGGCCTAACAAAACTGAACGTTGTCGTATTTTTTCAATAAATATCACATGAATGAGTGCATTTTAATACTAATATAATTTTATAAACGCTGGGCCGAGTAAAACTGTTCAGTTACGGTAGCACGGAAGTTGCAGTTCGAATGGCGGTGACGGTTTTATATTGACTCAACTTTTCACCTAAATTTTAGAGGACCAATTTTTAAAATCATTACACCCAAAAATACCATTTGAAGTGTTAAAAATCTGTGTGTATTGCAACAAAACTACAGCTCAAATAATGTTGAAAAGGTCAAACAGAACTGTAACTTTTTACTACTCTACCCGCAATTCAGCACAATTTTTCACAATTTTCGAAAAGTATCTTTGAGTGATTATGTTATTTTCAAAATAAACCTTGTCCAAAGGTAAAGAGCATTTACTGTGATTGAGAGACAATCATAATTAGAATCGTTCGTTCATAGACATTGCAGGTAATGTCTTGCTCGATGCTGGCTGAGTGTTGGCGAACAATGAACAACTTCGAGACTCCGGACTTTGTTTAATGTCTGCAAGCGAACGAAATGTATGCTAGTCGAGCGCAGCACTGTATTCATGGAAGAGGTTTATTAGAGATTTTACGGCAGTTCAATGCTCTGAAAATGACTGAGAGTCCATCGAAATATATTTCTACTTTTTATTTTGAGCTCATCTACATCTTCTCTATTTGAACATCCTACGAACCTACGTCTACGCATTGAGCAACATTATGCTTTATGGCAACCGCAACTAGGTTCAGTATAGCGTAGCTGAGCAGTTTCACAGGCAGCGCACCTAACTATGATTATCTATAAATACCAACAGCACTGAATTCGATCCTTAAATATAGCGTTTTGTACTAAGCCTTCTTCTTCTACATATTGTACTCACTCTAGGTTTCTGCGACATAAATAATAATTTGACATCCTCTATTGGCTCTGGTTTTGGGCCATAGCCAAAGCCTGTTTACTGACCAGTAAAGACAGAACTGAGAAAAAAATACCCATGATTGTAAAAGATGGATATGTCACCGTATAAATATACTCCATTTAATTTAAGAGTTTTTTTTGAATTAAGAGTCAAATTGTAACACACGTTTCTCGATATTTAGAACACAAATGGACTAAAAATACCTACATGTACATTTATTAGCGGTATTTATTATGTTTTTACTATAGAAGTTGATACAATTTTAAATAGTTTCGTTGTTTCATTTAAACGTGTGCAAATTTTCAAATGTTAAAATAAATGGAGTATAGGTAATTGTGAATATCGTTAATTTATTTTACTTTGTTAGTTTATAATCTCATAAGAGTAAAGCTACAATTAACAGAGACAGAGACAATTAATTATCAAATTCACTCATGTATTAGTAGTAGTCTAGATATACCCGACATGTTTTGAACCAATCCGTGGTTCCGTTTCAAGGTGAGCTCAAACGGAAACCCAACTGTGAACACCACAAACATGAATAGTTTAGGTTGGCGTTCTGTACGAGATCATCTTGCAAAGAATCCACGGATTGGTTCGAAACACATCGTACTATATTAATGCGTGAGTAATTATCTCATGACTGATATACATCTATAGCAGATTATTCTTTTCTAACACTGAATTATGTTTTGTGAGTGCTGCTTGTGCATCATGCATTAGTATATGAATGCACTTTTTATTCATACATTCACATTGGTACAACTCTTTTTCATTTAGTCACAGAAACCTAGTATCAACTGTATTAAGCTAAACTCGGAGTGTATGTACATCAAAATAGTAAACAAGAAGATGTTAGCGGATAAAATTTCATTATAAAATTCATAATTTATATAAGAAACGTGAATTATTCGCTTGAAGCGTCGAGTAAGATATTAGAGGGATTTATTTTTAAAATACAGTGTGACTAGAGATAAAAAACAATGTGTCAATTATATTTCGTGCCAATGGTTCTCATTCAAAATGTAATAGATGGTTTTATTTAATAATAATCAATCCATTTTTTCGGGCAACTTGGCCCATACAATATGCACTAAATATTGAATTTAAAGTTGCAGTTGAAATTACCTACTACTAGAAATTTTCCGAAATTTCTTTTTATACAAGGTGTTTAAGATTGACTGAATATTTTTTTCTGTAGCCACACAGTTTGACAGTTGAGTAACAAAGTTGACAGTTGAATATATTTTACAGCGATTAATGACACTAGACAACAAAGCGAGCGCCGCCGTTGATCCCTTCGTTCGAAAGCAATTCATAAGTAATGATAAGTCACGATTTACAATAGGTCTCGATAAGGGGGAGAAATAAACGACAACAAAGAAATCGAAAACATGAGGATTTTTCATTTTATTTTTATAATAATTTATGGCCAACTTATTGAAAATGTCAGTTATCAATACATTAAGAAAAAAATTAGGAAAGTTAATAAGCTTTTTTTCTGCAGAAAATTGAGAATTGTAGTTTTTTTAATGATATCAATTCACGAATTTTACCTTATTTATTATTCTCAAAATAAATTTTGTTTGTTTGTCATCGAGTTTTGGGTGTTCATTATGCATTTAAATGTTTTTCCGTTGCCTATTTAGTACCTTTAATACGTGCATTGCTTACTTTGGGACTAGGTCAATTTGTGTCAAGTGTCCTGTGGTTTTTATTTATTTTTAACATATCACGAACTAGTAGATAAAGTATAACACGCAAACTCGGGCGTGATTGTGGCCAAACGCAAGCCTATACTGTATTAAAAAAAAACTACATTTCTCACTTGCCGTTTTCACTGACTCAGTAGAAAAGGGACGCACCGAGCGGCCAGCAGGGTTTTACGCATCATCACAAAAAAATAACGCACACTAAAAATAACGTACTCAAAAAAATATGAAAATAATAAGTTTTTTAAAATCTTACTTAATTATATTGATACTGCGGCCACGCGAGCTACATTTCTCATTTGTCGTTCAGAACGTCAGTGAAAAAGACTGACTCAGTGGAAAAGGGACGCACTAGCGGCCTCTTCTAATTTTACGTATCACACTAAAAATAACGCATTCAAAAAAATATGAAAATAATAAGTTTTTTTTTTAAATCTTACTTAACTATATTGATACTGCGGCCACTACCAAGCAGAGTAGTTTTTAATCACGAATTGACAACTTCAATTATAAAAAAACATTGATAACAAGATTTATTGTCTCGAAGTTTTTTTCTCCCCCGTGATTAATAATAACAAACATTAAGACTAGAAACGATTATTAATTAAACAACGATTGGTCAATTGACAAATAGGCGATTGTCTTTAACACTACATTACGCAATCACAACTAACCCTACACGCCTCGCGCCAGAATATAGGATCAAATCACATGTTAGAGTGATATGGAGAATGTATTCTTAATATCGAGAAATAAACACAATATAGGCTGTATGATTTTAACCATCTATTTTAATCGTAATAATAACTTTTCAACATCAATTGCTAGCCAACTCGATTGGCTATTAATTTTTGGAGCTCTTAAAAATCAACTTTTAAAGTAATTTATTATTTACCTAACTTCACAATAATTTAATTAAAAATATGACCATTTAACGGGAGCGGTTGTTAGTGATTTAAGTGTTAATAATTAAGGATACATAATCTTTGCTCACTCTAACATATAATTACCATCCGCGATGGGTCTTGTTTGACAAGTGTGCAGAGCCACTTTCAAACTACAAGGTTTTAAAATCAGACAACAATCTAGGGTCTATGGGTTCTAATTATGATGGCTAGCACAAGTTGCATGCTTTGGATCTTTTTCTTTCCAGTTAAATAGAAAAGGGGTAGTGAAGTGCAGGCCTATTTGGGCATCTCTTGTAGATTCGCCATCAGATATTTCGGAGCGGCCAAGGTGGTCAAAAATATCGATAAATGAACTCTAATACCTTAATAATAGAGTGCATGTGCCGATACTTTTGACCACCTTGGGCGCTCCGAAATATCTGTTGGCGACTGTACAATGCAGCGTTGATTCGTGCGATAAACCTCAATATGGTCGCATTATGTCAATCAGAACATTAGGTAGAGCTTGTCTAGGTTAAGATGACGCGCCCCTCCACCGAATACCTATATATATACCTAGTTTGTAATTTTCCATCCTATCGTCTGTAATGTGACATACAATAGGTAAACAATTTTGAATTTGAATCAGTTGATTTAGATGTGTGCGTGCAAATATTAAGTAATTACGATTCTTCATCTGTTTAGGAGCATCGACTATTCCGTGAACTATGATCAGTGTGCATACATCTCGATTGACAAATCGCATGAAAAATGCGACAGTGCTCAATGTACGGAGCAGCGCTGTCACGTTGTATGAAACAAGATGTCCGCTCTCTCGCGTTGAGATCAGTTATGACAAGTTGGACAACAAATCCGACGATAACCGCTTGTCACCAAGGAGCGGTACGTACAGCATGCAAAAAAAACAAAATTAAATAATTTTAATTATGATTAAGTACATTTTAGTACATTTAGTAGCCGGTTAACTATCGAATAGACGGAGACGGCATCTCAAAGGTTAACGCTAATCAATGGATGGTTTAGTATCTTCTCCCTTACTAGGGCTTGGGTCTAATTTGAGTAATAACAGATAAGATTAATAAAACACGCCTTAACAGTAAATAAATAAAAATTCAAGGCAGTTTTATGTGACGATTGTTTGTTAATTTTTTGTGGGTAGTTTGATTGAGAAAAATAAAGTGGGTAGTTGGGGAATTACAGTGGCAAATTTAAAGGTTTATTGGGTTTGTTAGTCTAACATCTGGTAGATGGTGAACGGTTGTGTTGCTCTGAAGATGAGCTCTGGTTGAGTTCGAAACGCATCAGTGTAGTGTGGTGGTGGTGATAGATGGGTTTGTGTGATTTGTGTGTGTTCTTACAATGTGGAAGTGGAAGTGAACACACATTTCTTGCATAAACATAGATATCAAAGTTTTTTGGGTGACATGCTGACGGTACTTTTGCGACTTAAATATGCGTGCTTCTACGTCTGAGTCTAACGGGCAACTGAATGACCAATAAAATGACATTTATGCGTGTATGCCGCCTGTATTCAAAATCCGCACATGTGCGTAAATGCGGTGGTAGGGCGCGACATTTCAAATTAGACAAGCTCTACATATTAGCACGTCATCATAATGGCTGATGGCCAATTGAGACGGCGTTTTGGTATGTTTCTTTCCTCGCATGTCGCTTTTCAGGATGGATTTTACTTAGTCTTTTCTGTCAGTCCCTCTGTCGAACACAACTATTTATCTTTTGAACCGTAATACGTTGATACTTAGAATTGTCGATGTTTGTATGACTGTGGCCGCTGAAACTTAATCGTTTATTTAAATTGGCTTCCTGCAGAAACGTGTTTTTTTTCCGATATGGTCTTACGGAACCCTTAAGTCCTGAGGCTTTATTGCCTAACGTTTCTGAAGCGCTCGATCGCAATCAAGTGACAGTTTTTGTATGCGAAATCTGTCATTTGATTGGGATCGTGAGCGTCAGAAACGGTAGGCAATACGGTCTCTGGTCCGACTTGCATTTTGCTATATTTTGACTTGTGTAGTTGGAAAAAGAAGCAAAAAGCGGCAACTTGCCCTAGCCCTGCAGACCTACGAGTCTCAAGCCAAGTATTATGATAATTTTTGGCTTTTAATTTTTTACCGTTTTCTAAATAATCCTGTATTGTTTTAACGTCGATTTTAATATTCAAGAATCACTCTTCAGCTATATTTAGGTAGTGAGTTTTAAGACAGGCCTTTAAAATAACATATAACTAGAAAACAAGGAACTATTAATTGACACAATTAACGAGATTATTTATGACAATTTAGAATAGATTTTATGATTAACTACAATCTAACAACTTCGATTCTGCAACCAAAAAAGCCCTTTTACTATTCTATGATAAATTAATAGTGTGAATTTTCCATTCATAGCCACTTTAAACCTCTACCCGCCCCTGGATTCGCTCGTGCCTAAAATACCAAGTTTCCAAAATATTTACTACGTTTTTTATAATACTACATTACCTATTTATCACACTCCCGTTATACCAGATGTCAAAAAAGACAATTTACCAAAAAAATACTTCCTTGAGCAATTTTGTAATGTGATGCAACGAGAATCTGGTAAGCTAGGAATGGGGTAAATTTATTATCCGGACAGCTAAGGAGTGGAATACTCTGTTAGCTTTTGTGTTTTGTGTGTGTGCCTTATCGCTACAATCTGGCCGTCTTCAAATCTAGGGTGAATGGGCATTTATTAGGCAAGTGTGATCTCTCTTAGACCACATTATAGCTGACCAACAGGCGTGATTGTGGTCAGAAGCAAGCCTATTTCTGTGTAAAAACCGGCCAAGAGCGTGTTGGACACGCCCAAGATAGGGTTACGCCACATACCATGTAGCCATTACGAAAAATCTAGTAGTAATTTCGTATTGTGTACGCAATCTTTTAAGTTTAGGTATATTTTATACCTGAGGCTGCTATTTACTCTATATTATAGGAAGTCGTTAAAATAAATCACCCCGGCTTTATGTCTATGGGAGGTACCCTAAAAAAATTTGTTTTACTTTTTTTATTTTACCACTGGCCATTTATCCACTGGCGGCTGATATTGGATATTCATGCCAAATTACAGCTTTCTAGTAGTAAGGGTTCCTAGTTGACTACGGAACCCTAAAAAAAGGTAGTGTAGTATTTCAAAAAATTTTGTATTTTGAGAACGCGGTATTTCCGGTAGGAGCGCATGGATCCTTCACATGTAACTGTTACAAATATTGACAAAATAACTGACCAGCAGCTATCAGAAAATCGTCTTTTAGATGTTGCAGAGTCCAAGGATTAATAGAACAAACTTATGAAAAACAATGAAATATTTATAAGTATGCAAATGTATGTTTTTTTAACCCGTCGGACGCCCCGTGCGCCACAGTGGCACACTCACGTTTTGTCAATTTTTGTTACTAGTTTCGATCACCTTTTAACATACGGTACTTATTCAAAATTACCCAAAAAAGTCGCTGGCTGCGCGACGGGTTAAAGAGCCTCAATAATGTTTAACAGTAAGTATTTACATAACATATTAGCGAAAAAATTATGAAGTAATCTCACGTGTCAATGTCTCTTCTTACTCTTTGAGGGCGAAAGAGACGAATAATCACAGCACGTTACTAAAACAATTGGTTTTTAAATTAGCCATCGATTTTAAATCCGCGTTTAATTCATAATCTTTGGTTAAAATCTGAAAAATAATACAAACAATTTAGATTCAGTTCAGATTTAAATATGAACCGTACCAGATTATTACCCCAGTATTAGCCCTTTTAAACATGATTTTAATTTTTTTTAAAGTATCCTATATATACATATATTTAGTTAGTACCCACTAACTACAATTTTTAAGTAGTAAAGTTGTATAGAGTCATCTGAGTGTACAATAAATAAATAAATAATAAAAAGAACATTTTTTTTTGTTAAAAACATTTTTTAGGCCTGACACTAGTCACTGATGGCTTCTACATCTCAAAGACTTTGCATTGTTAAGCATACATTTAACGCTGTCATATACTGAGACAATATGGTCGAAACAATAATTAGGTAAACGTACGAGTGTTCGTCACTGTCCCAGTAGTTGTAATCTGAAATTTTATGTCATTAGCAATAGAGATGACAGCGGGGTGTCGGCTATTGGGCATTAGCGTGTCGAACACTGGGACAATTACCTTAATAGTCGTGATTGAGTCCCGAGATTTATTAGTTATGACTGAGAATTGCGAAACCGTGAAACGCACTCATATTAAATGAAATAAACCCGAATAACTCACTTCTTCAATCGAGTTTAAATCGACATGTTTCGGGCTAATTTGTAGCCTCTGGGAGTTATCCCTAGGTTATTTAATTTAATATAAACCGTCACGTCCAATATTTAAACCTGAACCGCCTAAACTTTTACCCAAGCACCATCTTGTTCCACCTACCGTAACAGTCTTAACTAATTTGCATTGCTAGTGACTGTGCAAAGTAATTATCGTGAAAGCTTTGCAGTCGTGTAGTTTGTGCATAAATACTGCAGCTGGATGTACCATCAGGCAAATAAGTTGTCTATCAAATTTTAAACGAGTTCCTATCAAATGAATATGTCGCTAAAGTCGAACTTTCAAGTTGGCAGACACGTCTATTTTCATTATTGTTTTGTGACATGCAAACGATTATCAACTTTAGGGTGGTAGACCAGATATTTGGCTGATGGTACACAATACAAGAACTTTGAACAATACAATACAGTACGATAACTCTTTATTGAACACAAATACATAGTGGCATAAAACACAGGTAAGTATATAGACTTTCCAAGGTAAGCAATAGGGCTTATTGTTTCAGAGCGTCTTTCAGGCAACCTTTACAGTAGATAGATATAAGAAATTTGAACTTTACATACGTGTGTGTATTTATTTTAATTAATTTTAAGTTAATTTAAAATATTCGGACTTTTTCTCTTTTCATTGTAGTAGTCTACTCTTCTTTCTGATGCCCTGTCAATCGTTCTAAGGTTAACAGAGATCTATTTGAGGGATAAGTTCCTTTTGTACAATCTATATCTTCTTCTTTCTCTTTTTTTTTGTTTTATCTGTTAACTGTCTGTTGCTTTCTGTATCGCTTACTACTTCTGGTAATAAAGAGTCATTGTATTGTATTGTATAATGAAGATTTATACAATACAATGATTCGAACGTTTTGAACGCCCAGTTTGTAGTTTTAGTATTTTTGATTTAACTGTTTCGATCAATTCACAAGTCTTTTTTTTCGATTTATGACACAGAATGGCCGTAACTTTGAGAGTATAGGTAGAATTTCGTTTAAATATCTATATACTATGTCAAAGATATTCCATTACACTGTGCATACTATGTTAAATGTACATGTTTCATCTGCAGTATTTATTGCACAATTCATAATATAATTATAACTATATCACTCGTTAAAACTCTAGAATATCTTAATGTCCAAGTCATATCACGAAGCTATGTACTACATTGTTTATAATTCTAACCATCCTGTCTTGTTTTTAGAATAACATATCATATCGTTGATTACGAAAATATAGCGAAATGGTATTTGCTTGCAATTGACTAGAAATTAATTTAATTGACAAATTAAATTTTAATGAGGTAGTATGAAAAAACAAATGTTGAAACTCGTGGCATACCTAGCCATATACCATGAACATTGTATTCACTTTTTATTATATTTTGTTTCATGTACGACTAAAAACATAATGTGATAGACTAATTGACAAAAATTATTCTTTAAGCAAAAGTAATTAGGGAAACAATGTTGACATGTTATAATACTGAAAAATGCCTAAATAAAAGACGCGTAAGAGAAGGTTGGATTTAGGCCATGTTTCACCAGTCGTTGACAAATTTTATGTGACAGATCAATATGATGCGTCTCTGTTTATTCGGATGAAACGTACAGAGACGGCATCACATTCATTTCTCACATAAAACTTATTAATGAGTGGTGAAACGAGTCCTTAATTAAATACAGTCGGCAGGTAACAATTTAAGAAAACCTACGCGTTTTTCTAAACTAGGTGGGTAAAAAATACCTTGTTTATAGTACTGTCCACGAGTAATCATAAAACGGGAACGGAAGCCACTGAACAATGAGCCTTGCGGCGATGCGGATAGAGTCCAGAGTCGCGGGGCCAGCGCGGCCGGTCGCGCTCCTATGGAATACGCACCGATTGAAGCACTTTACTGGCCTGGAAATGAATTATACAATAAGTTAGGTAAGTATAATAATGTAATTCATTGCGGTCCTTTAATAAATGAACTGAAAAAATTACTTTTCTCACCCGCGACCTCGCAAAAGAGGTCCTTGAAAGGTCGCGGGGGAGCAAAGTAATCGTTTCAGTTCGTTGATATGGGCTTCCGCAAAGTAACGCCTTTTTTAATAGTTGTTTATGCAACAGTCGTATAAGACAGGTCAAAAAAGGTGAGTGGCGTGAGTTACAATGTGAGCGTAGCGAGGGGTTTTATTTAGGGGTTGCAACTAAGTTAGCCTACATGTCACGACACAGTTCACGAGCAAGTGTGACGGATAAAGTGTTAGAGCGGGTATCGTTAGCGGGAATCTATTAGAGGCTATATAGCGCCTGTATTAATACTGGCTCTGAAATGTAATCATATTACATAGTTCGTATAATGAATGGTTGACACAGCAACCAGCTGTTTGTTATTCTTGTTGTGCGAACTGACGTACACACGTCGTATGCTTGGATTTTTACTGTTTTACCTTTAATATACATATTATTTCTGCTACCGTTCTACATAATTTCATTTGGTTATGGCCCAGGACGTCCAGAACGTATAGTAGTCCAGAAATAACGCGAAGAGTTATTAAAGTGTAAATAAAAGTGGTTTGAAGTTGCAAAAAATTTTCTCCGTCACAATATGTCAGACGAAAACAGCTGTTCGATCGGCATAAGCGGAATAAGAAAATTGAAAGGTTCGTCGAATTACCCGAACTGGAAATTCTTGGTGAGGAATTACTTAGAAAATAAAAACTGGTGGGAAGTAATTTCAAAGGATGTGGTAGACGATGACGTGGACAGGAAAGCGCGAACAACGATTTGTTTGTTGTTGGAACCTGAGTGCTTTACTCACGTCTACAATGCCAAATCTGCCAAACAAGTCTGGAGTAATCTACAGAAAGTTTACGAAGACAAGGGTTGGGGAAGACGAATCTGCATTCAACGAGAGCTGTTCAGTAGCAGGTTAGAGAACTTTGACTGCATTGAAAGCTATATCTCGAGAGTTACGTTCCTTGCACAGCAATTGTCGGATATCGATTCACCAATACAGGATGACTGGATCATATCGATTTTGCTCGGTGGACTGACCCTGAGTACGGCCCCCTCATCATGGCTGTAGATAATAGCGGTACAGAGATCACGTTGGAGCAAATAAAAACGAAATTACTGCAAGAAGGAAGTAGACAGAGCAACTTGAACACAAACCATGAACAAGCCCTAGCTACAAGAAGAGCACAGAACGTTGCTAGATCACGCCCCAAAACCGTTGATCGTAAGCAGAAGTTTGTTTTAAAGTGCTATAAGTGTCACAAGCAAGGACACAAGGCGTCCGAATGCGAAGAGCGGAAGAAAACCGCGAATGTCTGCCTGAATGCTAAGGAGGCGATTAACAAAGACAAGTGGTATCTTGACAGTGGATGCTCAAATCACATGACTCATGATAAGAGCAGGTTGTTGTCTTACAAACCCGAGAACGGCAACATGAAAATTTCAGTAGCGAATGGTGAAAAGCTACGCGTACAAGGACGAGGGAACGCTGAGCCTCGAGTCGGCGAAGAAAAATTATTTTTGAATAATGTTTTACATGTTCCCGATTTATCCATGAACTTAATATCGGTTAGCGATTTGACCAAGAAGAATTATTGTGTTAATTTTGACAAAGGAGGTTGCACGATTCAAAAACAGAATCGGTCTATTGCAAGATGTCATGAAGTTGACGGAATTTACGAGTTGGAAGAAAACAAAAACAACGTCGTCAATTTGACATTGTCAAAACAAAACGAAAATATTTCAAACATTTGGCATAAACGACTAGCGCATTTAAGTGAAAATTACATGAATAAATTGAAAAACCTTGTTACGGGATTGGAATTTCGAAGCTGTGATTTGACAGAACCATGTATTGCGTGTATCGAAGGAAAGACATGCAAGAGTCCCTTTAAAAACAAAGGTACGAGAGCGAGCGAGATTTTGGAGCTCGTTCATACTGATATTTGTGGACCGATGGAAGAACCATCGTTCGGAGGTTCGAGGTATGTCCTACTATTTATTGATGATTTTACTCGGAAAACGCATGTTTATTTTTTGAAAAATAAAAGTCAAACCTTCGATAAGTTCCGTGAATATAAGGCGGAAGTTGAGAAGCAGACGAGTAGGTCAATAAAGTGCCTTAGATCTGATAATGGAACAGAGTACTGTAATGGTAAATTTAATAATTTTTTGAAGTCAGCAGGTATTAAACACCAGACGACTGTACCTTACACACCTGAACAAAATTCGGTCTCGGAGAGAGCGAACCGCACGATTATCGAGAAGGCGAGGACATTGTTATCGGAAGCAAAATTGAGTAAAAAATATTGGGCAGAGGCTGTAAATACAGTTGTTTATTTGAAAAACAGAAGTCCCACAAAAGCTTTGAGCGATGCTGTACCGGAGAAGCTATGGACTGGAAAAGATGTAGATGTAAGTCATCTGAAAATCTTTGGTTGTTTGGCTTTTAGTTTGAAACCAAAACAAAAGCGACGCAAACTAGACATGAAAACTGAGACTATGGTATTCATTGGATATCCAGAAAATCAAAAAGGCTATCGTTTAATGAATCCAAGGACTGGGAAGGTTTGTACAGCGAGAGATGTCAAATTTTTGGAAAATGTTTTTCTTCAAGATGTTAAAGTTGACAGTTCTGTGGTACGCTTAAGCCTTGATACAGAGTCAGTTGTACAGTCTAGTGTACGCAACGTAAACAACGATGGAGTCGATACTTCGGAGGTGCATGATGATAGTTCGTCAAATAACACTGACAACCAGGAGGTACTACCAGAGGAGGGTGTACCAAGTGTACCCGAGCAGAGAGTACCTGAAGAGGAAGTTGCTGAAGAGGAAGCGGCGTTACCTCAACCCGTAGAAAGGAGGTATCCTCTAAGAGAGCGTAAGCCAGTCGATCGTTATGGCTGTAACGTCATGTGTGCTATGGAAAGCGTGATTAATGACGATCCTTTGACTGTAGAGGAAGCGTTGGCGAGGTCTGATGGTGATCTGTGGCAAAAAGCGATGGATGATGAGCTAAAGTCACTGAATGAGAACCAGACTTGGAAATTGGTCGATCTTCCAGCAGACAAGAAGCCAATTCAGTGCAAATGGGTCTTCAAAGTCAAGAAAGATAGCGATGGCAAGGTAACCAAGTACAAAGCTAGATTGGTAGCCAAAGGTTTTACGCAGGTACGTGGCATAGACTATGGTGAAACTTATTCTCCTGTAGTTAGAAGCTCTACATTGCGAATGTTATTTTCATTAGCGGTTGAATACAATTGGTTTATTGATCAATGGGATATAACTACTGCATTCTTATACGGTAAAATTAAAGAGGACATTTATATGCGTCAACCCAAAGGAGCAGTAACCAGTGGTCAAGAAACCAAAGTATGTAAGCTACAGCGATCATTGTACGGGTTGAAACAAGCATCGAATGCTTGGTTCAACGAGTTGGACAAAGAGATGCTAGCGTTAGGTTTTATACAATCTAAACAAGAACCGTGTTTGTACCAGAAGCATCTCAAACTTAATAAGAGGCTAGTGGTAGTTATTTATGTTGATGATATTTTCATATTTGGAAATTGCGAACGAGAAAAGCAGAAATTAAAATCAGGTTTGCTTGAAAAGTTCAAGGTGAAAGACCTAGGCGCGGCTAGACATGTTCTAGGAATGAGACTGAGGCGGGATAAAGATGTGATTTATCTTGATCAGGAGCAGTTCATTTTAAATGTCATAAATGACTTTAACATGACAGATGCTAAGCCGGTTAACACTCCGATGGAAGTGGGAATCAAGCTTGAAAAGTCAGCTGATTCACACTGCAATCTACCATATCAAAATTTGATAGGATGTCTAAATTATTTAGCCTGTAATACGCGACCGGACATAGCGCATGCAGTGAGTGCACTTTCGCAATTTAACTCGTGCTATGATGAAACGCACTTTAAATGCGCAAAGCGAGTCCTTAGGTATTTGAAGGGTACGTCTAATCTTTGCCTTACTTTTAGGAAGTCGGGGGACTTAGACTTACGAGGCTATGTAGACGCAGATTGGGGCGGAGCACTAGATAGGAAATCTTTCACTGGGTTAATTTTCAAATTGGGGAAGAATGTCGTTACCTGGGAGAGTAGGAAACAAGCAACCGTATCCTTATCATCCACAGAGGCAGAATACGTAGGACTAAGTCAAGCTGCAAAGGAAGCGCTTTACTTACGTACTTTACTAAACAGTCTCCTAACGACTGTGGATAGTAACAAGACAGTCGTCATTTACAACGACAACCAGTCTGCGCATAAAATTGCAACTAACAAAATGATGCATAACAGAACAAAGCATATTGACATAAAGTATCATTTTATACGGGAATGTGTTCTGAGTAATAAAGTTGAGATCAGGTACATGTCAACCGATAAAATGATAGCGGACATCTTAACTAAATCCGTGCATGGCCCGAAACTAAAAATTTTCTTAGGAGAATTAACTTTGAAAAATTATTCCAATAAGGGGGCGGATGAATAGTTAGAGTAGATGTTGTATTGTTTTATGTTTAGAATGTTTTGTGTATTGAATTAATTTTTCTTATTTTGTTATGCCGATGTTCATTTGTTAGGTTAGTTAAGTTTGGTATATATTTTGTTTGCTACGGACTTAAGGAGTAGCAGTACAGGCAGGTGAAAAAGTGTTTAATTTAATTTAATTTAAATTGTGTAAAGTACGATAGTCGTACTGTGGGTATACGTTTGTGGGTATACGTTGCCTGTTTGTATGTAAGAACCAGTAAGAACATGTAATAGATTAAGGGGGCGTATTAGAGGCTATATAGCGCCTGTATTAATACTGGCTCTGAAATGTAATCATATTACATAGTTCGTATAATGAATGGTTGACACAGCAACCAGCTTATTTATATATTTAGTTTGTTATTCTTGTTGTGCGAACTGACGTACACACGTCGTATGCTTGGATTTTTACTATTTTACCTTTAATATACATATTATTTCTGCTACCGTTCTACATAATTTCATTTGAATCGTTACCTCGTACTCCTGCTGGGAGGCCATGACGCCGGTGACGGCGAGCAGCTGGTACTGCCTTGCGCGCAGGGCGGGTGCGCCGCGCCGCAGCAGCCGCAGCGCCGCCGCGCACGCGCACGCCGCGCCCATCACCACCTGCCGCACCTGACGACAACGCCGTTGCGCGTGATATACATTTTTCACTTCTCACGCCGCCAGAGCCCAATTGCATAACAAATTACAAGGCAATTTGCAATGTTATTGGGCCCAGAACGCCACAACTCCGAAAAAATTACGAGTGCCACAATTCTATATAAATATCACTTTTTTGTATGAAAAAGTTAACAAGTCCCATAATTCCAGCAAAAATTAACAGTTTTTGAGATAATTTCAATTTATTCAATTTCATTTTTTCATCATTAATTCAATTACACTTTATGAATAATTTATTTAAAAATTAGCACTGAAACAACTTTTTTTTATTTCTTAGAAGAAGGGTCAATCTTGACGAGTCTTTTTATTGAAAAACGTTGTAAAAAATAGTGTGACCTATGAAACCGAAAGAATGTAAAAGACCCATAGTCCTTGCTTTATAATTGTTACATTTTTGCTGTGACTTATTTTTCAAAAATGTTGAATTTGCCATATCCTGTATATTACTATAAAAATATAGATATATACAGATAATGCTTAGCGAAGACAAAAATTAATTGGGTAAAAATTTGATTTATTGCGATTTTTTGAAACATCTACTTGTCTGCGCCTCTTTCTAATACGCTTTTCTCTAGGTATGTAGCAAGTAGGTATGGCGCTCGGCGCTACTTGCGTGTGACATCACATGCAAGTAAGTCATTCTCTGTCTAACCTTGAATTTCAAATCTTTATAATTATAACTCTGTTACATGTAAACGTAGATTAAAAATAGGGAATAATTACTGTAATTTTTTGCAGAGTGCAGCACTAGCACAAACCGGAAACAGTTTTTTGAGTATCTTAAATGTCTGTAGAAGGCCATAATATCATATTATTTCAATAAAATTTTTGAAAATATAGCTCTTTCGTTACTATTGATGTACTTGTAAATATCATGTTATTTTGTACTAATAAATATGTGATGATTTCTATAGGTACTAATACTGTTTGGTCATGACCCGTCATGGCGGCAAATGTAAAGAAAACTGACGTTGTCATGGTGGTTTGCGCTAGTGTCGCCCCCTGCGCAGAGTTTTGTCTGCCCTATTGTTTTCTGTTCGATAGATAACATGCATGCATTGTCAAACTTAAATCTATAAAATAGTCAAATACCATATTAAAGGCTGACCAGGAATATAAAAAACCTGACGCGAGGGCAGCACTTCTACGTTTTATATTGCAACATACTTTACACTTACTATAAGATACCTACCAGTCATATTGACAACGGTGTCGGTAATGTTACTTCAAGGAATATTTTGTAATGCCTCAGACTTTTTCAATGACAAATACTTTTATACATTGTGAATTATTTTCCTTCCAAGGCTATGGATAATCTTCGGCATTTTAACGCACAAAAACACAAAAAACACTTTAAAATACCACGCGCAAACAACGTTAAACTTTGACAGCAATAGACAGATGACATTTGAATTTAGTGTTACCAGTGCAAGAAATTAGTTCTATTGGTTTTCCGAAATATGGCGAGGTTTTTTATAATTCTGGTCAGCCTTTACTGTCTAACTTACTTGCGCGGGCGAGTGCGAAGGGTCCAACACTAATAACGTCGCTTTGCCGTCTTTGTGTTTCTCGTACCCTATTATCGTTCTCGAGTGACCTGAACAATAATACTTCAATTAGGATGGTTAGATCATTTTCCAAAAATCGTTATTTATCTGTTGCGTAACTACTATTCGCGTTTTTTCCCAAATCGTTACTACTTTGAAAAAAAAACTCGTATCTAAAATCAATATGTCAACAAAATTGAACTTTGTTCATAAGGTCAATGGTGCTCTTTGCGGGAGGCCTATGTCCAACAGTGGACTGCTATAGGACAGCTATCTCTCCAGGCAGGTGTTATCCCTGTGGACCGAAGTCCGCAGAAAGAGCGTCGAAAGTTGTCTATATGCGTTCGAGTTGTGAAACTTGGATAGCGTCATGTAGGGCAGGACTCGGTTGGGGTGTCTATATGTGCTCACTAGATGGCACTAGGAGTCGCTACACAATTTTATTTGTCTATAACAATGTTTATAGAATGGCTTAGGAATCAAATTGGTTGACTGTACCCTCTCCTGGGCCATCCAGTCTGCCAGTACCTTGATGCTGCAGATAGAGCGGCGCCTTGAAGCCGCCGGGGTCCTCTGTGAAGTACCGGAGCACCCAGTCGAAAAGCGCGGGGTGCCCGCCGTCCGCGCTCGTCGGCTTGTGGAAGTCGATCAGCTGGCATCTGACGCATCGAAATTGTAATATATGAGTATTGGTAGATTGAGGGTAGTTATTATTAAGTACTAGCTTTTTCCCGCGGCTTTGCTCGCGCAGAATTAGTATATAGTTAAAAACTTTTTGATCCCACAGGAACCATACATTATTTCGGGATTAAAAGTAGGCTATATGTATTAATCCGGGGTATGTATTACCTGAATGCCAAATTTCATGTAAATCCGTTCAGTAGTTTTTGCGTGAAAGAGTAACAAACATATCCATCCATACAAACTTTTGCGTTTATAACAATTAGTAAGATATTTCTAGACCAGTTTAGGCCAGTTCAGCAAGGTGGTACAGATTACTGGTGTGTTTCGCTCACCTCGACGCCTAACAACCTTCCAAACAGCATATTGGCGAAGTTTATATACCATATTGGCTAAGTATGATCGACGAAACAAAAGGTTGAATTTCTTTCATAAATAATAGAAGATTTTACCCCTTGTTCCCCGTACATAACCAACTTCCATTACCAGCACTGGGAGAGGACAAATAATTCCTACTCCAAAACCGGGTATTGTACTATGAATTATTTTTCCTCGTACAAAACCAACGTCATGGGCCGGTAATGTACGAGGAAAAATAATTCATAGTACAATACCCGGTTTTGGAGTAGGATCCTTTAACGCCTTGTACATAACTATACATTTTTACTGAAGCTTATTTTCACAATCGCGGTTTTTCCCAAGTTTAATCGACCCAGAAACATAGGTAGGTTTAGTTTGCATCGGCCCGAAGGGCTAAAACTACACAAAAGCGAAATTGTTTCTGTGTCCATTAATATTGGGAAAAAAACGCGATTGTGAAAATAAGCTTGAGTAATGGAATTACTCAAAACTGGATATTGTACTATGAATTATTTTTCCTCTTACATTACCGGCCATGACGTTGGTTTTGTTCAAGGAAAAAAAATCCTACTACAAAACCCGGAGTTATTTGTCCTCTCCCAGTGCTGGTAATAAGTTGGTTATGTACGGAACAAGGGGATTTTACAACCACTGCATACTAGATTAGCCAAGGCGAGGTTTAAAATGAGTTTTATGAAAGTAAAAATATCTTTCACCAATTGTAGGCTGCAACAAGCAAATCACTTCAAAAAAGTATAGAAGAGAGTCTACTAACCGTATCCTGAGCGACGACAGGACTGTGACCACCTCGCAGGCGCCGATCCACTTGCGTGTGTTGTGGAGTTTGCAGCCCAACTGCTCGGAGCCCTGTTACAAAATTAAGATTTTTTGTTAAAAATGTAATTGTGCTTTATTCTTACCGACAAAGTTAAGCGAATTAGCTCATTGAAGTGGCAATGGGCAGGCCGTATAGCACCGCATGGAGACCGAAGATCGGCAAGCGCAGCGTAGGACGTCCACCAACGAGATGGACGGATGAGCTGGTTAAAGCCGCGGGGTCAAGGCGGATGCAGGCCACTTTCAACCGAAGCAACTGGAGATCTATGGGGGAGGCCTATGTCCAATAGTGGACGTCCTACGGCTGATATGATGATGATGGAAAGCTTGTTTTATGAAATCGTGCCTAGTGGTATGGTTTATATCAATCCAATTTATGAAGTGTAAACAAAGACGCCATTTATTCGACCAAAGACATTTAGTGATGTGAAAACCTAGAAACTAGTGCAAAATAATTAATCTGTTCAGTAAATCGTAGTAGTAAATAAAAATCGCTTATTAAATCGAGCATTAATGACTTTGCGGCGCCACCTAGAGAAACAACTCTTTTGTTTTGAAAACAAAGTTTACATTTAAATCATATTTAATACCTTAAAATCGTACCTACCATAAAAATATCGAGAATGCCACAGTGATGCGCAGTCTCGTTTTGTTCGGAAAAAAGTGAGGACAAAGGTTTCCGAAAGACGAAACTGTCCCAAAACGCAGACATTCATTGACCCGTAAGCATATTTGCCATAATTCATTTCAGGTATTGCAAAATATTCACAAAATTATTGTAATCATAAATAAACCCGCGTAGCTCACCCAAAAACAATGAGATTTGACATTTCGGAGACCTCACGCTACACTAGCGCCCCTAGCGGCAAATTCATACGCGATAGCCCTCATTGGTTAGGTTAGGTTACAAGTTTGTCGTATTATTAGTATGACGTTACCTGTGTGTCAAAACCCATTTGCCAAGCTCTCTCCACCAATAGTTGCAAGCGGGGGATGGATGGCGCGCATTCCTCCTGCTCTGTCACGCAGCTAAGTAGCGCACTGTATTGGGGATGCTTGACGAGTGAGGAGAGGACCATTTGCATGTTCCTGGGGAAAGAGAGTTCCTGGGTATGCCATGACGGGGACGTATCTGAATATCGAAAATTCACTCTTAGATCTAAAGTTAAAAAGTCGACGGTCAAAATATCGAAAGTTGTTAGGTTAGGTTCGATATTTCAATTTTCGATTTCCAAATACGTGCCCGCTAGAACATTGTGTAAACAATAGAAATCTGTACACATTTTTTTAAGTTTGATAATTGATCTTTAATTTGTTCTAATGATATATAAAAAAAAGATACAATACAATACAATAACTCTTTATTGCACACCAACACTGACTGAGACACTGAGATACTGTGTAATTCTTAGTGAATTCTTTTCACGAGCTAATGTCGCCCCCTGCGCAGAGCTGTGCGTAATATGCCCTATTCAGTCTACCGATTTTTCAATAGTTTTTGAGAAATCTTTACTATTCAACTTCCTACTGCACCGGGCTCGTGAGTGTCTGTGCGGGCAACAACCGCAATCGCCTCTTGGCCGTCGAACGGGGAACCTGTACCACGACGACTTTTGTGTAGTGTTTTTCAGTTTAAGAAGATAAGTAATTAAATTATTAGTGATAGGAGACTTATTATATTCGTTTTAATAGCTATAGCTAATGCGTTATCGCTAATGGACGCAATGTTTTGGTTGTAAAGCAAGAACGAGAAAGGGCGTCGAGGAGTTGGAACGTGCGAGTCATTCAGA
The DNA here is from genome assembly GCF_025370935.1 of Choristoneura fumiferana. NCBI lineage: Eukaryota > Metazoa > Arthropoda > Insecta > Lepidoptera > Tortricidae > Choristoneura > Choristoneura fumiferana. Next base: position 2,934,449 of record NC_133494.1, read on the forward strand.
TAGGGCAGGTTACTCAAAGTGGGGTACGCGAACCCCTAGGGGTTCGCTATTCGACGGTAGGGGTTCGCGACAAGGCTTACGTGACTCCAAAAACCACCAGGCTGCAAGACTAGGAAGATGATTAAGTTTGGGGGGGGGGGTTTGGTTCGCCTATCATCTAGAAACTTTAACAGGGTACGTGAGCCATAAGTTTGAGAAACCCTAAGATAGGCATTAAAGGACCATTCATAATTACTTAAAGACAATTTTTGTCCATATTTGATACCTATACCTACCACCACGTAAGTGTGCGTAACGTTTCACGCTGTCTCTATGTTAGAAGCGCATGTTACTTTATCAAATCTTATGTAAAATGGCTCGAGTGCGTAATGGTGATTTTCCACCGCGAGGCGAGACGAGAATTGAAATTTGTATGCATTCTCGCGCCCCGCCGCGTGCCGCCGCGGGCGCTGCCATACAAATTTCAATTCTCGTCTCGCCTCGCCGGTGGAAAACCACCTTATGTACCTCGTAAGGTTTTATACCTGTAGCCGCATCCCCAGCCGCGGTCGCCGTAAGTGCTTGCGTAATGGTCCCCCGCACTGCACAGGTATGTCTTGACTATGCTAGGGTTCTGTGCGTTTAGCTGCGCTATCCGCTCCAGGATCCCTGCCGGGAATAAGATATAATATCGTCAACATACAAGTCACCGAGAGGATTTTTGCCAACATACATAAAGTTGAGGCAACTGAATGATGTCCACGTTGGAATCTTTTGTAACTGATTTTTCTGTCAGTTTTATATAATGTCAACAGGATATTTGCAGCAAGAAGGTTCTCTTCCAACCTTTCATCCAGTCCACTTCAGTTGTGTTAGCATGAACATAGATCCTGTAGGTGTTAATATACTGCTCAAAGGAAAATAAGGGCCACGTCAATTTTATGGGTGAAACGAAAATACTAATAAATATAATTATTTATAACATGCCTTGTCTAAAAATGGTTTAATTAATAGAACATAACACAGTTAAGTACTTAACTTTTCATTCAATTAAATGTATTCAATTAAAAACGAAAACATATTGTTGATTTTACCAGTAAAATTCAAGTGGCCCTTATATTCTTTTGACTCACAAACTCAAACTCACAACATTTATTGACAACAAAAACACACTACATCACAACAAAAACACAGTAAAAACATAAAAAAGGAGAAGAGAGAAAAATTAGAGACATTGTGCTGTATTGTGATGCCAAAAGGACTCGGCTCAGCATGTGCCGTAGCCCTGTAACCAGAGTAGTATAGATGTCCCCTCACCGCTGGTCCGTGAGCATCCAGTGTCCAGTCCGGAGGCCGAGGCGCGCCGCAGCCCCACGCTGCGCTCGTAGTAGCCGGCCACCGAGAGCGCCCCGCTGTACACGGCGCGTTTCAAGCTGTTGCTGGCCCGGTTCGTGTAGCCTTCCTCGTCTTCCTCCATCCCGTATTGGGCCTGGACAAGTTGGCAGTGTTGAATGTTGGATAAGGTGGTTATGGCTTGGGTTTATGCAAGGGTGGGATTGATGGAAAAGTAATGAAACTAGATTCAGACATATACAGGATGGCTCATTTAGATTGCTCAGTATGGGAAAGTCTGCAACTATAAGACATATGAAGATCTGTTCTTAGGATAGTAACAGAAAAAACTGACATGATACATTAAAAAAAAACTGCAGATCTGTAGATTCGTTTTTTGGAATCTTTTTGTATTTTTTATTTCAATTCCAAATTTATACTTTTACGGTCATCCCTAAATTGAAAATACAAACTGAAATATAGATGCACAGAAAAACCAGAAAAATAAGACCGGCACTGGGAATCGAACCCAGGTCCTCAGTATTCCGTACCGCGTGCTATATCGCTACACCACTGCTGGTCAGACCAACCACTCAATTCCCAGTGCTGGTCTTATTTTTCTGGTTTTTCTGCATCTATATTTTCAGTTTGTATTTTCAATGCAGATCTGCAGGATAAACATTTAAATATCACATCAGCTCTGTATGGATATATGAAGGAATAAATCATCCATATCTGTTTATATTTGGATTTAATAACAGATCTTTTTGCAAACATTAAAACACCTAACCACCTTACCAACATTACGACGCCTAAACAAATCAATATGCAATCCCGCGGGCACTAAGTCCGAGTGCTCGACACCCTGCCCAATATACGACACCTTGCTGTCATCTCTATTGCTAAAGACATAAGATTAAAGATGCCAGCTATTGGGACAGTGACGAGCACTCGTACGTTTACCATGTATGCAATTTTCCGGAATATTAACTATCCTGAGTCTAGGTCATACCCTCTCAGGCTCCCTAACCAAAGGTCACCATGATCATCGGTTTGTCAGTTAAGCACAAAATAAGTAAAGTACGGAAGCCTCACTGCCGTACAAAAGTGACGTTTAGGCATAAGAATCGTGCCTCTGTTCATCGCATAACTCGTATTCACTCGCACGCGGCACGTGTAGTGAATAGCACTCTAGGGGGCCCAGACATCTACTAGGTGAGCCGCGTCTGGTTAAAGAAAGGTAACACAAGTATGTTGCAGGGATACATAATTACTTACCAGTTCGTAATCAATCTCTTGTTAGTCAGTAATTAATGTAATCTAACCATTCCACGTGTCGTTTGCCCGGCATGTGCATAAGAGAAATCTATGAATAAAAGAGAAGAAAAGTTAAGAAATGAAGAAATACATTTAAAATATTCTTGTAATGCTATAAATTCTGTCAGATTCATCATCATCATCATCATCAAAGCCCATATTCGACCCACTCCTGGGCACAGGCCTCCTCTCAGAATGAGAGGCCTTGGGCCGTAGTTCCCACGCGGGCCCAGTGTGGACTGGGAACTTCACACACACCATTGAATTGCTTCGCAGGTATGTGCAAATTTTCTCAAGATGTTTTCCTTCAACCTTCATGGTAAATTTCAAATATAAATCCGCACATGAATTTCGAAACTCAGTGGTGCGAGCAGGGGTTTGAACCCACGATCTTGTGCTTGAGAGGCCATAGGTCAAACCACTCCGCCACCACGGCTTCCGTCCGATTAAAAAGGCTTTTATAATATAACCAGTTAGTTACCCGTAACATCTGAAACTCGTGCTCCTCGCGGTTCCTCTGCGCCTCGCGCTCCGCCGCGCTCAGCGAGGCAGCCCCGCAGTCCTCGCCCCGCTCGAAGTGCTCCTCAATGTGTTGGATCTGTCAACAGTCGGTAACAATGTCTTAAGAGGTTAGAGCACAAAATATCAAAATTATAAAAAAACCAACACAACAACATTTTTGTATTTCCTTTTTGTACAATAAAGAGTATAAAAAAGCCAACAAATAAAAACTGTTGGAAAAGAATTATGTAAATTTCTTTGATTTACGATTCGATTCGCTACGCTCACATCGTAACTCACGCATTTCACCTTTTTTGACCCCTATTATACAACTGTTGAATGAAATACTATAATTCAGTTATCATAATCACAGATATGGTTAACGCGCGGTGTGGCCTACTTGAGCTGCACATCACTGTGGATAATTTTGATTAGACATAACACACGCAAATATTACAATTTTATAGAAATTGTATAAAATAAAATACAATACATGTTGTCACAATAAAACATTTCGACGGTTGAAAGGAGAAATTAACTAAGCAACATTTTTTGTGAAATTTTTTAGACATAGCTCAAATGACAGAGAAAAATTCACTGATTCCAAACATGTATATAACTCAATATCTTACAAAAATGTTGCTTAGTCAATTTCTCCTTTCAACCATCAATTTCTTTCTATCTTAATTTGTCCCACAGTATTAAGCAGTCACCAGTTCATGTTGTGACAACGGCAGCGGTTGGCAGCACACTGGGCAGTTGCTGACAGGACTCTCTTCCATCATCACTACATCATCACATGATGCATTGTCCACCTGGTCCTGTAATGCCAAACATACTCTATTATTACTTGACATGTTAACCCTTTCGAACCCAGACGAGTAGGTATGAAAAGAGTTATGACAATGGACTTTATATACAATCCATGTCAAATTCAAATGTAAGAGTTACAACCATGGACCTTATGTCAAAATTCAAATGTAATTAACCTGCATGATTGTATAAGCCAAGATCGTAAGGGTTAAAGTAGTCCATATGGCCTTGTGTTTTGTTCTATATTAATATTGGATAGAACAAAACATAAACTCTAATGGCTATATGAAAAGAGTCACATGTTTCGATAAAACAATTTGGGAAGGATAGTTTGTGGACTGAGGAACAAAATAGACTAGTTTCTATCTGGGAAAATTATATATTTTCCAAAGGATAGTGATAATTGTATGTAATTTAGCAAAAACATTCCAAACCTCAACAATTTTTATTTTATTTTGGAACTACTTTCAATAATATTAAAAGCAACATTAAAGAATAACATGATAAGGCTTTGGAATGTTTTTGCTAAACTACGTCCAATTGAATTTCATGCAAATGCAAATGAGCAAATGGTGCTGTGTTGATACCAACAACAGTGATGGCCGTTTGTTCTGAGCTTCATTTTTTTACTATTCTAACTAAAAACTTTTCCTTTAAATAGGTATTTTAATAGCATCAGACATAAGTTTGACTGCCAGTCACTACAATATACTGCCATAAAAGTAAAGAATTTATTATTATCATCATCATATCAACCCTAGCAATAGGATTGTTAGTAAATAATAGCAAGCAATTGGCACATGGTGAACTTTTGAATTAAAACCACTACCAAACTTACCGACTTCTGTGGGCTTAAAATATCCCTGTGTTCCACATTCACATGCACTTCTACTTCCGAGCCATTTGTGAATTCTCTCTCACAAATCGGACACTGATACGTCGAACTGTGAGGACCGGGAGACAATGCCATTGCACTGTACGCTAACGTGGGATTATCCAAGTTCAGCGTTGGATTATCCAACGTCGGATTGTCCAATGTCAAAGTAGGATTGCCCAGCGTTAAGGTCGGATTCACGTTGTTGCTGTTAGCGTTTCCCAACACAGAAGGCGAGGTCAGGTCGAAATGTGCCCGATTTATATGCTCTTCTAACTTTCGAGGGCATGTTGACGTAAAATCACAAAGTAGACACTGCAAATTAATAATACACTGTTTATAGATTTGGTACCTTAGTGACAAGACAATTGACACACGAGAATTTTTTATATTCGGTTAAAAACAAATTATTTCGATTTTTGGCGGCCTCACGGTATTTCGGAGAAGAAATCGCTCGATCTGTCACTGTCAAAACAAAAGTTTGACAAGAGAGCTGCGGTCCGACTTGTTGTAATGTCCCTGGTGTATAAAATACCACCAAATTAAAATATATATTTCAAAATTAAAATAACTAATAAATTTCCATCTTCTATTATCATGTTTATTCAATCTTAAAATAAAAAAGCAGTCAGCCCATAGAAACTTTAACGCAGAAATTGAAAATGGATTACCTACTTTCATTCGGACCGCACGACTCACGTCATGAATGTGTTCGCGCCTAAAAAGTTCCGCGCCTTTTCAAATAAATACATATTTAGACAGTAGTTGCCTAGCGAAGTTTATAACTTTCATGGAAAAAATAAATTACCTGAACTGTTGGGCTGGGGGTAGGTGCCGACTTTTTAGGTGTATTTGGTTTCAGTTTTAAAGCTAATTGCGATCTTAGCGGCGATCCTTGACCAGCACTTGCCATTGTTAACTGAAATTCAGACAAATTATGTTTTAAATGGTTTTGAAAACCAGTACAACAAAATGGGAGCAATGATAAATATTATGATGCGAACATTAACCTAATAAATCTTCATTATCAAGCGTAGTAACAGACAATAGATCTTCATTTCGAACTTTGTCAGTTAGTTACCTTGTTTTTATTCGGCGATCCTTCATAACTTCTGGAGTTGTGACTCGGACTCGAATCTGAAGAGTAAGTAATAGCGTAGTAAAAAAGTTTTTATTACTTCTAGTAAAACAAGTAAGAATTCCCTAGCTGCCAGTGGCGTGGAGTGAATATTTTTACAAGCTTTTATTTAGTTTCACCTGTCCCGTTGTCTGTCTGTATGTCTGTAGTTAAATCTTGCAAGTTAAAATCGATCAACTTCCAGTAGTCGAATTGACTTGAAATTTGGCATACTTACTGGTATGTAAATTGCGTGACAATACAATAATCTGGTAGTGACATCCTGGTCGTCCGGTCAGGATTGTCTCCGCAGGATGGAACTCTTCAACGGTTAATGGCACCAACTTGAAATTTGGTATGCAAAATAATGTAGTTTAGGTGACAAATGACAATGCAAGTACAGTCCGAAAAAAAACTTGTATTCAAAATGTTTTTTTTTTTACCAAGTAACCCGGAGAGTGTAAGAAGCGTGAGTTAGGTACTTAACGTCTTTGGATTTAACTCTTCGGAGTTAGTGTACACATGCAATAGAACACACCTGAACGACGACACGACACGGTGTTACGACACCACGCCACTGCTCACTACATAGCAACTACAGGATATTCTGTGACTATAGCACAGAATAAGTACCTAATATTACAATACTATTACTTAGTAACTTAGCTTTTACGCAGTCGTTACTCGTAAGAAGTATAGGTAGTGTCATTTATCTACCGATAATTTTATAAGTAAATTGCAGCCCTTACTTAAAAATACTAGGTAGGTACTACAGTTTATTAACTTACGTTTCTTATCGTGCCCGTTGACCATCTCCCTCTCTCTCGAACCTTCACGGCTCAATTTCTTCGGAATCACCCCGTTACTGATGTTAATATTCTTGAGCCCATTCGTCAAGTTAATATTCTTCGGTGACCTCTCTTCCGAATACTCTTTATCTTGGTAGCCGTTCTGGTAGGTTTTAGAAATGGCTCCATTGTGGAGGGAGGCGGAGGATTCGGGGCTGTGCCAGCCGTTCATCGAGCCGGGAGTATTGTAGCTGCAACTGTCTGTCGTTGTCATTTTGGAGTCCTCATCGTACCTGGAAATATTAGGCATTTGCTGTCATGACACCTTGTGCCCTGTGCCTGTGTAAAGCTGTGACAGTTCAAAGTATCGATGAAAGACCTACATTTGGCGTGGCCAAGAAAACTTTGCGAGGCCTATGATGGCACATTCACATTGTCATGTTAAGGACCGCGTGGCTTTGGGCAGTAGCCCACGGCGCCTACGCCTTGTGCCGCCTTTGTCAATTTTCAATTAAGTGTCCCGCTACACCTACGCACTGATAAAAACTTGGCGATCCGATCTTTTCCATTAAATCCTAAAAATCAGTTTCTGTCACTTCGCCTATGAAATATTGGTATTTATAAATGCGATCAGCTTCCATTTCAGCGTGCCTAGGTAATGCAGATATTGTGTTCTCTGTGAATAAGCTACTGCTTTGGCAACAGTCCAAGTGAGCCAGTCAGTCTCAGACAAAAGGAGTTAGAAGGTCATATCAGTACGTCAAGTCGGGTACCTATCTGACGTGGTATGGTGGAAGTATATATAGTAGTAAAGTACAGGGGAAAAGTATGGAACAGATGTACCTACCTAGTGAGAGGGATTCTCTAATTTTTCACGAAAAATATTTGTCCCAGATGATTGAATTACCAACTGTTTCATATGGACGAACACACTTCAGGATTGTTATAAAATCTAACCTTCTACAGCTAGTCCTGAGGTGATTATATTCGGAATATTTTAAAGTTTCAAAAAAATCGTTTGCCAATGGTTGTACTTTAGTACCTTGGTGCATGGGCCGCCCCTTAGCGTGGAACGTCACCTGTGTAGACACATTGGCTCCGTCCCACGTTAACGGTTCTGCACGGAAACCAGGGTCCGCCGCAGAGCAGGCCCAAACTATTAAATGTCGCAAATACGCTTTTCTTTCAAACAACTACATGTTTGCGGCACTTGCAATAGAAACTTTGGGCCCATGGTCGTCCGACACAAAAAAGTTTGTAAAAGAAGTGTCGGACAAGCTCTTCGGCGTCTCAGGCGACCATAGGGCTGGTACCTTCTTTGCCCAGCGCCTAAGTTTGGCGGTGCAGAGGGGCAATGCGGCCTCCGTCCTGGGGACGAATGCCCTAAGTGGGCGATCTCCAGGGTATATTTTATTTGTAATTTTTAGTTTTGTAAAATTTTGGTTTATTTAGTTATTTTGATTTGTAATGTAATAAACATTAATTATATTATTTGCCAATATGAATCAGTTTGGAGATGAACAATTTGGGAAAATATTTTCGGCGTAACGACAGGATCCCAGGGCTTACCCAGGACTCTGATCATCAATGAACGCCATGAGCTCTCGTTCCGGCGTTAGATAATGCAGATGCGCTCTCTGAACGTGGCCCGCCAACTGCGGCTGAGGCACGCAGCAGTCGCAGAAGGGGCAGGAGGGGCGCCCGGCCACGTGGGCCTCCATGGTGTGGGAGCGCATGCCTTCATCCGTGAGACCCTCGGCTCCGCAGAGCTCGCAGGTGTAGGGGAAGGGGCTGGTCGACATGGCGCTCCTGGAACAAATGGGACAATGGTCATTGTAGGAATCAAAGTCAAAGTACATGTATTATCCGGGCCGGGAAAGAGTGTGACCCGGAAATAGCCCCTATGTCCAGCAATTGACATAGGCTGATGCTAACCATAACAACACTTCACTGATCAACATGTGAACGATGTTAACACTTATCATACCTAAACCCAGATTTTTTTTCAGGGGATTTCAAGGTATGGGCCCGCTAGAAATATTATATAAATTTCTGTTGTTGCAATGTTTTTTTGTATTTTCGATAAAAGAGCCGTTTTTACGGGAGACAACTTACAAGTATCGTCTTTTGACCGAGTAGTACTCGAACCGGAGTCCATCCTTTCATACAAAAATGAACAAAAAACAACGGAAAACGTAACAATGAACAACTTAACTACAATAAAAATATAACAACAATGTCGACAGTAAAAAAAATAACAGAACAAGATACATGTATAGGCGAGCTCAAAGATATCTTCACACTTCGCTGTCACTTTAAGTTTGAACTTTTTGTATAAAATTGTCAGAAGGCATATAGTGATGAAGGAAGGTATATGTTGTGTTAGAGAGAAAACTTAAGAAAGATCGCACAACTACAATTTTCTACAGATTGGCATGGTGAAACTATAAGAGTTCCTTGTAGGACAGAACCCTAAGAACAAATTTCTCTTGGCAGCTTTCGTGCAAAAGTTTTTTGCAAACTTAATTACGAGTAGCCTGCAGCAACATAATTTTTTAATAATGCATACGTGGTGTAAATTTTCCTTCAATTTTTAAAGTGCAACCAGACTGCAACAAAGGTTTTTAATTCAGTCTACACGGAATGACCTGAACAATAGATTTAAGCTATATTTAAATGGGTGTTCGCGTAGGTATGTAAGAGTAAGATATATACCTCAATTTTTTTTAATTATTTACCAGATGAAATTAAAAGTGTTGTCTGGAGAAATGGTCCGACATTTTTTATTATTGTTTATTAAATTAATTAATAGGTACGTATTTTACATTTTTTCCGATCTGGAAAAACAGGGTCTCCAGTAATCATGGACTGAGTCTACCTCCCAAAACTTTGTTAAAATCGGAGCGATAAACTCAGGGTCCAAAGGTAGATAGAAACGCCCGTAAACATTTATTAATTTATTTAGTTCGTTTCTGTTGTTACTGAGCTGTAATAAACTATCGGTATACCTATGCAGCAGGAAAAGGACATAGAGTACCTAGTGGTACTGCTCGAAATCATCTAAATACTCTTTTGTTATTAGAGAGCGGTTTGAAGTAGCGATTACAAGTTTAACATGGATAAGACTAGTACATGTAAGTAGGTATCTATTTTAAAATAATTAGAATTATGTTTTAGCTGTATATAACTCCTAAATATTTTTCTTTACTTACAGTTGGTTGCAAGAATAACATTTATTGAATTTTATTATCTATAAGATTGCATTGCGGTAAGTAAATATAAATAAGTAATAAGATAACTGTCAGACCAATAAACAACATGATATCTAATCAATAAATCTAGATATCTACCTAACCAGTCGCACTAGTTATATCCATATTAAACTTGTAATCGCTACTTCAAAATCCGCTTCTACCTTATTACCGTGACAGAAGGGTCGTGTGTATCACTTTGAGCACCGTAACCGCTCTTCCACTTCTGCTGCTGGGTGTACTAACCTAAACCCTATTTACGTATTTTTATTATGTCAGGGTGCCAGCAGCCGGTGTATGTGTCGGCGGCCGATCGTAAAATATGCCAGATCACGAAATTCCTAGGCATATCGTGAAATGGCGCCATTTCATGATATGACTAAAAGTTGGCCAGGCATATCACGATGTGCCTGCGAAACAATACGGCAGATCGATTAGAGAAACGCATTCGTCGATATTCCTAGCTCTATACCGGGCACATCGTGATATTCCGAAAAGAAGAAAAATTTAGGTACGACGAGCGAAGCGAAGAGTGGTTAGTATGAATTGTGACCACAACGCAGGGACAAGCGAGCGA